>NC_057809.1:492408127-492428691 GCF_018294505.1 Triticum aestivum | reverse complement strand
GCGGCGGCGGGGCGGCGCTGGGGCTGGGGCGGCTTAGGGTTTCGGCTGGGCCTCCTCCCCCGGCTTATATAGCCTAGTTGGGCCGGAGTCCGGGTCGGACACGGCCCGTTAGGTCGGTTCATTTTTTTATATATATAAATAATTACCCTCGGAAGAAAAATAAAAAGAAATACTAAACGGACTCCAAAAATCCCAAAATAAATTTTCCCGGGCTTCTAAAATCAAGCCACACAAGGTGAACATTTATTTGGGGCCTAAATGCAATTCTGAAAAACGCACATTTTTCCTAAATTCAAATAAAATAACGAAAAACTCTGAAATAAAATCTTATTTGATTTTATTATTAAATCCTCAATATTTCTTTATTTTGGGAAAGTCATTTTATTCCCTCTCTCATGTTTTTGTAATAGAAATAATTGATGATAAAATAAATAAAATCAAATGATCCTATTCTCAAAATTTGAGAAAACTCAAATATGAAAGTAACGAAATCCCCAACTCTCTCCGTGGGTCCTTGAGTTGTGTAGAATTTCTAGGATCAACACCAAAAGCAAAATAAAATATGATATGCATTTATGATCTAATGTATAACATTCCAAATTGAAAGTTTGGGATGTTACACTCGGGTAGGGGGTCCCGAATTGTGCGTCTAAGGCGGATGGTAACAGGAGGCAGGGGACACAATGTTTTACCCAGGTTCGGGCCCTCTTGATGGAGGTAAAACCCTACGTCCTGCTTGATCAATATTGATGATATGGGTAGTACAAGAGTAGATCTACCACGAGATCAGAGAGGCTAAACCCTAGAAGCTAGCCTATGGTATGATTGTATGTTGTAGTTGTTGTTGTCCTACGGACTAAAACCCTCCAGTTTACATAGACACCGGAGAGGGTTAGGGTTACACAAGGTCGGTTACAAAGGAGGAGATATCCATATCCGTATTGCCTAGCTTGCCTTCCACGCCAAGTAGAGTCCCATCCGGACACGAGACGAAGTCTTCAATCTTGTATCTTCATAGTCCAACAGTCCGGCCAAAGGATATAATCCGGCTGTCCGGAGACCCCCTAATCCAGGACTCCCTCACCGACGAAGGACTTACCTCACTAGGGTAGACCTTCACGAAGTAGGCGATCTCCTTGCCCGTACAAACTTCTTGGTTCAACTCCACAATCTTGATGGAGGCTCCCAAGTGACACCTAACCAATCTAGGAGACACCACTCTCCAAAAGGTAATATATGGTGTGTTGATGATGAACTCCTTGCTCTTGTACTTCAAATGATAGTCTCCCCAATACGCAACTCTCTCTCAGAGATTTGGATTTCGTGGAAAGATGATTTGAGTGGAAAGCAACTTGGGGAAGGCTAGAGATCAAGATTCTTGTGGTTGGAATGGAATATCTTGGTCTCAACACATGAGTAGGTGGTTCTCTCTCAAAAAATGAATGCTGGAAGTGTAGGCACGTTTTGAGGGCTCTCTCTACAAATGGAGAGTGGGTGGAGGGGTATTTATAGCCTCCACACAAAACCTAACCATTACATACAATTTACCAAACTCGGTGGAACCGAATCAGAAAACTCGGTCAAACCGATTTAGTTCAAAATGTGAACGTTAGGATTTTCGGTGGGACCGACATGTCAACTCGGTAGGACCGATTTCATTAGGGTTAGGGCATAATGTAATCTCGATGAGACCGATCACATAAACTCGGTCGGACCGATTTCTCTAATAGGCAAACAGAGAGTTGGTGAGGCAAACTCGGTGGGACCTAATAGCTCATTTCGGTGAGACCGAAATGTTATGAAAAGGAAACAGAGAGTTTGCATTGCGAACTCGGTGGGACTGATCGCTCATCTCGGTTGGACCGAAACGTTAAGAAGGGAAATAGAGAGTTTGCAATCCCATCCCGGTGAGACCGAGATCCCTATCGGTGAGACCAAAGTGACTAGGTTTTCTGGCAGTGGCTATGTCAAATGAACTCGGTGGCGCCGGATAGATAATTTCGGTGGGGCCGAGTTTGACTTTTGGTTTGGGACATACGTGGATATGAGGTGGTTGAGGGCTTTTGGAGCATATCACTAAGAATTTTTAGAAAGCAATCCATTAAGCAACACCTCATCCCCTTTTAATAGTATTGGCTTTTCCTATGGACTCAATGTGATCTTGGATCACTAAAATGAAAATGTAGAGTCTTGATCTTGAGCCAATATGTGTCCTTCGCATTTTTAGGGGTCCACATTCCTAATCCATGCCATGCCAATCATTGAACTTTCTGAAATGATCATCTTGAAATAGCATTAGTTCAATGAGCTATATGTTGTTAGTAATTACCAAAACCACCCAGAGATAGTTGCACTTTCAATCTCCCCCTTTTTGGTAATTGATGACAACATATAGATCAAAGCTTCGACAAATGATAACAAGATTTAAATGACATTGTTGCTTTGAGAAGTATGTGATAAGCAAGAGCTCCCCCTAAACTTGTGCATTATTTGAAATTTGCATTTGAATGCAAATGCACAATCGATTAGGATCATGGGTTACTCTTCCATGTCACATACATCTTGGTGGAGCGCTCAAAATGATAGGAATTAAAACATGCACTCATCACCAAGAAAAGTGAATGATCATATATGGGATATAATAGATAATATCATCCAACCAAGCACTAAAGTAGGTATGATCAAACACATGATCATACAAGTATCTCACACATAGACATAAAGAGTATTAAACAAGCACACACAAAAGTATCAATCAAATAGCAAGAGAGACAACGAAGAAAAACACTGTCTCTCGAAGCCTATGATCTATACATTTCTCTCCCTTTGGCAACAAGTTACCAAAAAGTTTGAAAATGCATAGTGCTATGCGTCTCTCTAGGCTTGGTCTTTGGGAGGTGGTGTTGAGAGGACTCCAAGCATAAAGGCATCAGTGGATGTTGTTGGAGCTGGTGGAGTGGCAACTGGAGGTGGCACTGAAGTTGTTGCTGTTGGTGCTGAAGTAGTTGCTCTAGTGTCACCCACGGGCACTGCAGCAGACCTCTGACCTCTAGGCACTCTCTGAAAAGCATATGTGGTAGGCTTCCCTTTCCTCTCCTCTGATTCCTCCTGGAGCTGCTCAACAGCTATCTGCATCTCAGTTACTTTAAGATCAAGATCATAAAATTTGGTCTCTATGATCCTCTCCAAGCTCTCCTGATTCTTGTTCAGGGTGGCCAAGCCCTTCTAAATCCTAAAAGTTGCTTGAATTAGATATGCAAGTTGATCTTGTTTTGACTTTAGGAACACTTGAGATGCCTCCTCAACACTTGGCATCTTTGTAGCCTTCTCAGCCTTTGCCTTCTCTCTCTTTTCTTGTTCTTACACATATGTAGGATCATCCTCATTCATCACAACAGTGCTGTCCTCAAATTCTGGTCTCAAAGGTAAATGCTCCTTATCCAACAAATAAGTGCTTGTGCCCATCTTGGAGTTGATGTGCACCTGAATATGTGGAGCATACCCACAAGATCTCTTCTAATTTGCAGCTGTCCTTTTGATTTTTTCAACAATCAGGCTCATGACCTTGAATTTCTGAGGCACATCAAATATCTGCAGCAAGTTGATTGGATGGCCTCTGGTCATCTTGTGAGCTCCAGATTTGGACAACAATGTATGCCACAATATAGTGTTGATTTTAGCTAGACCAAACAACAAGTAATGTACATATCCAAGATTATGTGTTTCCAAAGCTTTGTCTGGGATCTCTTTGTACATGTTGGCCATTCATACGACTCCAACGTATCTATAATTTTTGATTGCTCCATGCTATATTATCTACTGTTTTGGACATTATTGGGCTTTATTATCCACTTTTATATTATTTTTGGGAATAACCTATTAACCGGAGGCCCAACCCAGAATTGTTGTTTTTTGCCTATTTCAGGGTTTCGAAGAAAAGGAATATCAAACGGAGTCCAAACGGAATGAAACCTTCGGGAACGTGATTTTCTCACCGAACATGATCCAGGAGACTTGGACCCTACGTCAAGAAATAAAAGAGGAGGCCACAAGGCAGGGGGCGCGCCTACCCCCCAGGCGCGCCCTCCACCCTCGTGGGCCCCCTGTTGCTCCACCGACGTACTCCTTCCTCCTATATATACCTATGTACCCCCAAACGATCAGATACGGAGCCAAAACCCAAATTCCACCGCTGTAACTTTCTGTATCCACGAGATCCCATCTTGGGGCCTGTTCCAGAGCTCCGCCGGAGGGGGCATCCATCACGGAGGGCTTCTACATTAACATCATAGCCCCTCCGATGAAGTGTGAGTAGTTTACCTCAGACCTTCGGGTCCATAGTTATTAGCTATATGGCTTCTTCTCTCTTTTTGGATCTCAATACAATGTTCTCCCCTCTCTTGTGGAGATCTGTTCGATGTAATCTTATTTTTTGCGGTGTGTTTGTTGAGACCGATGAATTGTGGGTTTATGATCAAGATTATCTATGAACAATATTTGAATCTTCTCTGAATTCTTTTATGTATGATTGGTTATCTTTGCAAGTCTCTTCGAATTATCAGTTTGGTTTGGCCTACTAGATTGATCTTTCTTGCAATGGGAGAAGTGCTTAGCTATGGGTTCAATCTTGCGGTGTCCTTTCCCAGTGACAGTAGGGGCAGCAAGGCACGTATTGTATTGTTGCCATCGAGGATAACAAGATGGGGTTTTATCATATTGCATGAATTTATCCCTCTACATCATGTTATCTTGCTTAAGGCGTTACTCTGTTTTCCTGAACTTAATACTCTAGATGCATGCTAGATAGCGGTCGATGAGTGGAGTAATAGTAGTAGATGCAGGCAGGAGTCGGTCTACTTGTCTCGGACGTGATGCCTATATACATGATCATACCTAGATATTCTCATAACTATGCTCAATTCTGTCAATTGCTCAACAGTAATTCGTTCACCCAATGTAAAATACTTATGCTCTTGAGAGAAGCCACTAGTGAAACCTATGGACCCCGGGTCTATCTTCATCATATTAATCTTCCAATACTTAGTAATTTCCTTTACTTTTTTACTTTGCTTTTATTTTACTTTGCATCTTTATCGCAAAAACACAAAAAATATTATCCAATCATATCTGTCAGATCTCACTCTCGTAAGTGACCATGAAGGGATTGACAACCCCTTATCACGTTGGTTGCGAGGAGTTATTTGCTTTATGCAGGTATGAGGGAGTCACGCGTAGCCTCCTACTGGATTGATACCTTGGTTCTCAAAAACTGAGGGAAATACTTACGCTACTTTGCTGCATCATCCTTTCCTCTTCAAGGAAATCCAACGCAGTGCTCAAGAGGTAGCAAGAAGATTTCTGGCGCCGTTGCCGGGGAGTCTACGCAAAAGTTAACATACCAAGTACCCATCACAACCCTTATCTCCTGCATTACATTATTTGTCATTTTCCTCTCGTTTTCCTCTCCCCCACTTCACCCTTGCCGTTTTATTCGCCCTCTCTCTCTCTATCCTCCCTCTCTTTCTCTATTTGCTTCTTTTTGCCCGCTTGCTTTTTGTTTGCTTGTGTGTTGGATTGCCTGCTTGTAACAATGGCTCAAGATAACACTAAATTGTGTGACTTTACCAATACCAACAACAATGATTTTATTAGCACTCCGATTGCTCCTCTTACCGATGCTGAATCTTGTGAAATTAATGCCGCTTTTCTGAATCTTGTCATGAAAGATCCGTTTTCCGGCCTTCCTAGTGAAGATGCTGCTACCCGTCTAAATAGCTTCGTTGATTTGTGTGATATGCAAAAGAAGAAAGATGTGGACAATGATATTGTTAAGTTGAAACTATTTCCTTTTTCGCTTAGAGATCGTGCTAAAGCTTGGTTTTCATCTTTGCCTAAAAATAGTATTGATTCTTGGAACAAGTGCAAAGTTGCTTTTATCTCTAAGTATTTTCCTCCCGCTAAGATCACCCCCTTAGAAACTATATTATGAATTTTAAGCAACTTGACCATGAACATGTTGCACAAGCTTGGGAGAGGATGAAATTAATGATACGTAATTGCCCTACTCATGGTTTGAATTTGTTTATGATTATACAAAATTTTTATGCCGGATTGAATTTTGCTTCTAGCAATCTTTTAGATTCGGCCGCGGGAGGCACTTTTATGGAAATCACTTTAGGAGAAGCTACTAAACTCCTAGATAATATTATGGTTAATTATTCTCAATGGCATACTAAAAGATCTACTAATAAAAAGGTGCATGCGATAGAAGAAATTAATGTTTTGAGTGGAAAGATGGATGAACTTATGAAATTATTTTCTAGTAAGAGTGTTTCTTCTGATCCTAATGATATGCCCTTGTCTACTTTGATTGAGAATAATAATGAATCTATGGATGTGAATTTTGTTGGTAGGAACAATTTTGGTAACAACGCGTATAGAGGAAATTTTAATCCTAGGCCTTATCCTAGTAATCCCTCTAATAATTATGGTAATTCCTACAACAATTCTTATGGAAATTATAATAAGATGCCCTCTGATTTTGAATCTAATATTAAAGAATTTATTACTTCACAAAAGAATTTCAATGCTTTGATTGAAGAAAAATTGCTTAAGATTGATGAGTTGGCTAGGAACGTTGATAGAATTTCTCTTGATGTTGATTCTTTGAAACTTAGATCTATTCCTCATAAGCATGATATCAATTAGTCTCTCAAAGCCATGAGAATTTCCATTGATGAGTGCAAAGAAAAAACCGCTAGGATGCGTGCTAAGAAAGATGCCTTTATAAGAGCGTGTTCGTCTAGTTCTTATGAAAATAAAGATGAAGAACTAAAAGTTATTGATGTGTCCCCTATTAAATATTTTTTTGCAATATGAATCTTGATAATGATGGGACAGAATATGATCCACCTTTACCTAGAAGGCGTTCCAAAAGTTCGGATTTTTTAGATCTTGATGCTAAATTTGATGAAAGTGGGACTGAAGAAATTAAAACCCTAGATGTTGCTAAACCCACTATTTTGGATTTCAAGGAATTTAATTATGAAAATTGCTCTTTGATTGATTGTATTTCCTTGTTGCAATCCATGCTAAATTCTCCTCATGCTTATAGTCAAAATAAAGCGTTTACTAAACATATCGTTGATGCCTTGATGCAATCTTATGAAGAAAAACTTGAGTTGGAAGTTTCTATCCCTAGAAAACTTCATGATGAGTGGGAACCAACTATTAAAATTAAGATTAAATATCATGAGTTCTATGCTTTATGTGATTTGGGTGCTAGTGTTTCCACGATTCCAATGACTTTGTGTGATTTGTTAGGTTTCCGTGATTTTGATGATTGCTCTTTAAACTTGCACCTTGCGGATTCCACTATTAAAAAACCAATGGGAAGAATAAATGATGTTCTTATTGTCGCAAATAAGAATTATGTGCCCATAGATTTTATTGTTCTTGACATAGATTGCAATCCTTCATGTCCTATTATTCTTGGTTGACCTTTCCTTAGAACGATTGGTGCAATTATTGATATGAAGGAAGGAAATACTAGATTCCAATTTCCGTTAAGGAAAGGCATGGAACACTTTCCTAGAAAGAAAATTAAATTACCTTATGAATCTATTATGAGAGCCACTTATGGATTGCCTACCAAAGATGGCAATACCTAGATCTATCCTTGCTTTTTATGCCTAGCTAGGGGCGTTAAACGATAGCGCTTGTTGGGAGGCAACCCAATTTTATTTTTATTCCTTGATTTTTGCTCCTGTTTATTAATAAATAATTTACCTAGCCTCTGTTTTGGTTGTGTTTTTTGTGTTTAATTAGTGTTTGTGCCAAGTAGAACCGTTGGGAAGACTTGGGGAAAGTCTTGATATCTTGCTGTAAAAACAGAAACTTTAGCGCTCACGAGAACTTCTGACATTTTTATTTGGAAAGTGCTATTTAGTTAATTATTTTTCCAGATGATTAATAGATAAATTCCTCATGTCTAGAAATTTATTTTAGGATTTTGGGGGTTCCAGATCTTGCGCTAGCTACAGATTACTACAGACTGTTCTGTTTTTGACAGATTCTGTTTTTCATGTGTTGTTTGCTTATTTTGATGAATCTATGGCTAGTAAAATAGTTTATAAACCATAGAGAAGTTGGAATACAGTAGGTTTAACACCAATATAAATAAATAATGAGTTCACTACAGTACCTTGAAGTGGTCTTTTGTTTTCTTTCGCTAACGGAGCTCACGGGATTTTCTACTTTAAGTTTTGTGTTGTGAAGTTTTCAAGTTTTGGGTAAAGATTTGATGGATTATGGAACAAGGAGTGGAAAGAGCCTAAGCTTGGGGATGCCCATGGCATCCCCAAGTTAATCTAAGGACACCTAAATGCCAAAGCTTGGGGATGCCCCGGAAGGCATCCCCTCTTTCGTCTACTTCTATCGGTAACTTTACTTGGAGCTATATTTTTATTGACCACATGATATGTGTTTCGCTTGGAGCATCTTGTATGATTTGAGTCTTTGCTTTTTAGTTTACCACAATCATACTTACTGTACACACTTTTTGAGAGAGCCATACATGATTTGGAATTTGTTAGAATACTCTATGTGCTTCACTTATATCTTTTGAGTTATATAGTTTTGCTCTAGTACTTCACTTATATCTTTTAGAGCACGTTGGTGGATTTGTTTTATAGAAACTATTGATCTCTCATGCTTCACTTAGATTATTTTGAGAGTCTTAAATAGCATGGTAATTTCCTTAAATAATCCTAATATGCTAGGTATTCAAGATTAGTAAAAAAAATCTTATGAGTGTTTTGAATACTAAGAGAAGTTTGATGCTTGATGATTGTTTTGAGATATGGAGGTAATAATATCAAAGTCGTGCTAGTTGAGTAGTTCTGAATTTGAGAAATACATGTGTTGAAGTTTGCAAGTCCCATAACATGCACGTATGGTAAACGTTATGTAACAAATTTGAAACATGAAGTGTTCTTTGATTGTCCTCCTTATGAGTGGCGGTCGGGGATGAGCGATGGTCTTTTCCTACCAATGTATCCCCCTAGGAGCATGCGCGTAGTGCTTGGTTTTTGATGACCTGTAGATTTTTGCAATAAGTATGTGAGTCCATGGATTATGCGCACTCTCACCCTTCCATCATTGCTAGCCTCTTCGGTACCGTGCATTGCCCTTTCTCACATTGAGAGTTGGTGCAAACTTCGCCGGTGCATCCAAACCCCGTGATATGATATGCTCTTTCACAAATAAACCTCCCTATATCTTCCTCAAAACATCCACCATACCTACCTATTATGGCATTTCCATAGATATATTGCCATGCAACTTTCCACCGTCCCGTTTATCATGACACATTCATCATTGTCATATTGGTTAGCATGATCATGTAGTTGACATAGTATTTGTGGCAAAGCCACCATTCATAATTCTTTCATACATGTCACTCTTGGTTCATTGCATATCCCGGTACACCGCCGGAGGCATTCATATAGAGTCATCTTTTGTTCTAGCATCGAGTTGTAATCATTGAGTTGTAAATAAATAGAAGTGTGATGATAATCATTTTCTAGAGCATTGTCCCAAGTGAGGAATTAAAAAAAGGGAGAGAAAGGCCATAAAAAAGGGAAGGCCCAAAAAAAGAGAGAAAAAGAGAGAAGGGACAATGTTACTATCCTTTGCCACACTTGTGCTTCAAAGTAGCACCATAATCTTCATGATAGAGAGTCTTTTGTTTTGTCACTTTCATATACTAGTGGGAATTTTTCATTATAGAACTTGGCTTGTATATTCCAACAATGGGCCTCCTCAAGTGCCCTAGGTCTTCGTGAGCAGGCAAGTTGGATGCACACCCACTTAGTTTCTTTTGTTGAGCTTTAATACATTTATAGCTCTAGTGCATCCGTTGCATGGCAATCACTACTCCTTGCATTAACATCAATCAATGGGCATCTCCATAGCCCATTGATTAGCCTCGTTGATGTGAGACTTTCTCCTTTTTGTCTTCTCCACATAACCCCCATCATCATATTCTATTCCACCCATAGTGCTATGTCCATGGCTCGCGCTCACATATTGCGTGAAAGTTTATAGGTTTGAGATTACTAAAGTATGAAACAATTGCTTGGCTTGTCATCGGGGTTGTGCATGATGAGAGCATTCTTGTGTGACGAAAATGGAGCATGACTAAACTATATGATTTTGTAGGGATGAACTTTCTTTGGCCATGTTATTTTGAGAAGACATAATTGCTTAGTTAGTATGCTTGAAGTGTTATTATTTTTATGTCAATATGAACTTTTATGTTGAATTTTTCGGATCTGAATATTCATACCACAATTAAGAAGAATTGCATTAAAATTATGCCAAGTAGCACTCCGCATCAAAAATTCTATTTTTATCATTTACCTACTCGAGGACGAGCGAGAATTAAGCTTGGGGATGCTTGATACGTCTCCAACGTATCTATAATTTTTGATTGCTCCATGCTATATTATCTACTGTTTTGGACATTATTGGGCTTTATTATCCACTTTTATATTATTTTTGGGACTAACCTATTAACCGGAGGCCCAGCCCAGAATTGCTGTTTTTTGCCTATTTTAGGGTTTCGAAGAAAAGGAATATCAAACGGAGTCCAAACGGAATGAAACATTGGGGACGTGATTTTCTCACGGAACATGATCCAGGAGACTTGGACCCTATGTCAAGAAATAAAGGAGGAGGCCACGAGGTAGAGGGCGCGCCTACCCCCCCAGGCGCGCCCTCCACCCTCGTGGGCCCCCTGTTGCTCCACCGACGTACTCCTTCCTCCTATATATACCTACGTACCCCCAAACGATCAGATACGGAGCCAAAACCCTAATTCCACCGCTGTAACTTTCTGTATCCACGAGATCCCATCTTGGGGCCTGTTCTGGAGCTCCGCCGGAGGGGGCATCCATCACGGAGGGCTTCTACCACTACAAAAAAAGACACATCCGTGACATTTTGGGCTGAACAAATTTTTTTCCTGTCATACATATGACACTTCTATGAAGATAATTGTGACAAAACCCGGTATCATCATAGATTTGGTGGGCTCCTACTTCTATGACAAAAAATCATAACAGAAAATGGGCTTTTCATCCTGGGCGGGCCGGCGACGCAGCTGCATGACATTCTTTGGGCCATCCATGACGGAAAAAACTGTGGTAGAAGCGAGGGGGAGGAAAATTTCGGGGAGTTCCCGGTTACAGTGGGAGGTCGGGGGCCGAGCGATGCTCGTTTTTCTCGTACATGTACGCGCGTGTGTGCGAGGCGTTGACTCTAACTGAACCAGAGCGAGGCGTTGGGCTCTAACTGAACCCGATCGATTGCACTGCAGGCTACGCGTTACTGAACCCGAGCGATCGATCGATGGCTGTTAACTGAACCCAATCGAGCGATTCCTTCGCTACTGCTGCTAATTGAAGCCGATCGATGCTGCCTCTGGGATGAACAGTGAGTGTTGCAGGGGGGGTGTTGGATGAACAGTGAGCAGTGGCGTTGCCTCTGGATGACTAGGACCTCGTGGTGCGGTGGAGGGCTAGATGAAGAGTAGACGGTGGAGGGGTGCCCGTGGAGGGGTGGTTGAACAGGACCCCGTGGTGTGGAGGGCTGGATGAACAGTAGACGGTGGATGGGTGGTTGAACAGTAGCCGGTGGAGTAGCGCGCGGTGGAGGCTGGATGAACAGGAGCCCGTGGAGGCTGGAGGAGGTCGATGGTAGCCCGTGGAGGCTGGAGGAGGTCGACGGTGGAGATGAACAGTATCCCGTGGAGTACCATTTTGCGGTACGCCACACCCCTCCCGATGAACATGACCCTCGTTTCGACCGTAGGAGGTCCGTTTCATCCGTTTTGCGGTACGCCACATCCCTCCCGATGAACAGGACCCCCGTTTCGACCGTAGGAGGTCCGTTTCCTCCATTTTGCGGTACGCCACACCCCTCCCGATCAAAAGGACCCCCGTTTTGACCGTAGGAGGTCCGTTTCCTCCGTTCTGCGGTACGCCAGGCCTCGTTTCCATCGCCTGTTCCGTCCAAGACCTCCCGATGAACACGACCACGCATTCTGTTCCGACCCAGCTAGTTGGCTCCCACGCGTTCCGTTGCCTCCCGATGAACACGATGCATTCCGTTGCCTCCCCATGAACATGATGCATTCCGTTACCTCCCCATGAACACGAGGCATTCCGTTACCTCCCCATGAACACGACAACGACGCTGTTTCTCCATTCCGACCCAGCCAAGTACACGAGCCCTGGCCGTACGTATGCGCGAGTAGGCGTTCGAGACCTCGCCCGTATGTACACATACGTTGCCGTATTTTCTTTCTTGCACCCTGGCCGCTATACGTATGTGTACATGCTACGTGCGCGCCTCTACTATGACACGTGCGTGCCTCTACTACGACACGTGCGCGCCTCTACATCGACCAGTATGTACGTACACGTTCGCGACCAGAATGACAACGCTACGTACGCTTCGACTAGGTGGGTCCCGACTGTCAGGCACTTCCTTGCCTGCGAAGATGTAACTGGTGGGTCCCAGCAGTCAGGGGGGCAAATCGTTTTTTTGCCCGGACGCACTTCCTTGCGTGCGAAGGTGTAGCTGTTGGGTCCCAGCAGTCAGGGCGGCGAATCGGTTTTTTGCCCGGATGCACTTCCTTGCGTGCGAAGGCGTAGCTGGTGGGTCCCAGCAGTCGGGGGGCGAATCGTTTTTTTCGGACGCACTTCCTTGCGTGCGAAGATGTAGCTGGTGGGTCCCAGCAGTCAGGGGGGCGAATCATTTTTTTGGACGCACTTCCTTTCGTGCGAAGATGTAGCTCATGGGTCCCAGCAGTCAGGGGGCGAATCATTTTTTCGTGAAATACGGTGGCCCGTCCGGTGGGTCCCCACTGTCAGGTGGAGGAATAATTATTTTGCGCGTAATAAGGAGGCACTTCCTTGCTGCGGCCGTGGACCCAACTGTCAGCCTCTCCACGTACAGTCCACGTCCGATGGAAACCATTCCTTGACCACGTTGACCACGCCGCGCCGAGAGCACCAGGGCGGTGGACGACGGCGAGGCGTAGGAAGGGGACGACACGGAGCCAGGGAAGACGCGGCAGTGGATGCCCACACGTAGAGGAGTATGAGGGTTCACTCGTTCGGCTGCGGTGTGAGGCTGCCGTCACCGCAGAATAACAGGGGGTGTGGGTGCGTAGAGGGATGGCCTGGCTAGCGGTGGGAGTAGTAGGGGCGGTGAGGCCTCCACGGCATCACAGCCGGCCACGGTCAGCAGGAGCAGGTGGCACGACTGGCACTACTTTGGGCGGCTGGAGCAAGAAGACCAGAGGTTGAAGAAGCACTACGGCCGTTGGATGGACATCGTACGGTCACTAGAGCTAGAATCGTTCATATATTGACTAAAGTTGACAAAGGCCTCCGTCCCAGTCAACTTAGTAGGCCCACAAGTCAGCCTCCCACCAAGGTGGGTCTCAGGTAGCAGGGGGTATTCATTTTTTGTGCGTAATAAGGAGGCACTTCCGGTGGGTCCGAGCTGACAGGGGGAAACATTTTTTTTCGTGAAATACTGGTGGCCCATCCGGTGGGTCCCTGCTGTCAGGTGGAGGAATAATTATTTTCCGCGTAATAATGAGGCACTTCCTTGCGGCTGCCGTGGACCCAGCTGTCAGCCTCTCCACGTACAGTACTCTTCCGATGGAAGTCGGTCATTGACCACATTGACCACGCCGCGCCGAGAGCACCACGGCGGTAGATGATGGCGAGGCCTAGGAAGGGGACGACACGGAGCCGGGGAAGACGTGGCAGTGGAAGCCCGCGCGGAGAGGAGTACGAGGGTTCACCGGTTCGGCTGCGGTGTGAGGCTGTCGTCGCTGCAGAATAACAGCGGGTGTGGGTGAGTAGAGGGATGCCCTGGCCAGCGGTGGGAGTAGTAGGGGGCGCTGAGGCCTGCGCGGCAGCACAGCCGGCCACAGGAGGCGGGAGTAGGCGGTCCCACCGGCGCTGCTTTGGCGGCTGGAGCAAGAAGATCAGAGATTGAAGAAACACGACGGGTGTTGGATTGACATCCAATGGTAACGTCTGCTAGAATCGTTTGTTGATGAATATAATAACTAAAAAAATCTTGCATATGCGTCAACTAAACAGGCCCACAAGTCAGACCACTCCCTCTTTTTTTAATAATATATATATAGCTCATGGCAACTTCTTATGCAATTTATTGCAGTCATTTTTTTGGTTGACCAGGCCCAATTTCGCATATTTCTGTGGGTTTCAAACTATTTTTAATACCGAAATGTCAAGCCAGATTTAAAGTACTTTGAAGATATATTTAAATTTGGTTAATGCCGAGTGAAATAGGAATCTGAAAATGTGAAAAAAATTCAGAAATTATAAAGTAATTGCCAATTTGTCATCTGTTTTTATATTTACAACCCATTTCATATTACTTTCAAGATTTGCAGGCGTCTTGAAAGAGTTGCAGCCCATCAGGGCATAGAAAAATAAGTAGGCCTGGATTGGGTATTCTTCAGAAAAAATAAACTAGGCTCATTTTCACAAAGAAAAAATAGCTGGGCTGGTCACATGGTGAACATAAAATATAAGCCTGGGCTAGACGGGCCACAGCCCAGTTCAAACCCTACTCCGTCTCAACAATACCAAACAAAAAAATACTGCTCGAGTAGCTATGTCCTAGGTGTCAGTCGATTTTGTGTTGTTCTCTTGTCTATTGACTATATATGCTCACAATGTCGTGGGTCCCAAATGTCAGGAAATCACTAGGAGGAAGAAGCATTTTATTTTTCCATACCCTAACATGGTGGGGCCCTACTGTCATCCTCTCCATGTACTTCTGCCGATTCCTATTGTTTGTTGACCATGTTGACAACGCGAGAGGGCGGCGCCGCGGCGAGCGCACCAAAGCGCGCGGAGGACGTCGGCGTTAACGATTTTGGAGATGGTGGGGCGGCGATGCGTGCGCTGAGGCGTAGCCAGCCGTGGGAGGCAGAAGTAGGCGGCCCCGCCAGCGCTGGTTTGGTTTTGGCGGCTGGAGGAAGACAAGACTGAAGAAACACGACAGACTATAAAAGTAGCAGGAGTACTTAACAACCTTAACTGAAACCATCAGGGGCACTTAACAACCAAAGCTGAAAGCAGTATGAGTACTTATACAGGTTCAACCGTACAAAGCACGCCTCGAACAGTGCTACTTTGCCTACAGTTAACCAAGGGTGAGGCCGCCAAGCCCCAGGACAAGGCCCAGACACCACCCCGCGCATGCACAACCTTCTGAAAGCGGCTTCATCTCACAACGTGGTCAATAAATAGGATATTCGCTTTAGAGCCATGTAAAAGCATGAACATAATCTTCTGTCCTTTTCTCCAAGATGGATGGGCCTTCATTATTTGAGACCACCCATGAATAAGTATCTTTTCACCTCCAAGGGGAATTGAGTAGGTCGACATAAACATCATGTTGTGACCAAGCGCAAGTCTGACCCGACCATGGCCAGGCATTTGTATAGGAACAATAGAACTCGGCAGTTCCTGTTTCAAGAAGATCACAGCTGTAAAACTGTGTATAAGCAATAGTTGATGAACAACATATATAACAGAAAACAACTCGTACCATAAGTTTCTCGACACAGTTGGACCTGTTCAACGAGTGCAGCAGTGGCACACATATCCCACGTGGCCTTCCACCATTGAAACGCCCCACAAGGACCTCGAGACGATCAATAAAGTGTAGGAACTTGTGGATGTTGATCCAGTCAACTTTAGTGCCACTAGTAACAACCGAGTTATTACAGAGTAACAAACGAGCAGACTGCTTAACTCTGAAAAAACCTATACGTGCCACCAATTATAAGAAAATATTAGTTAGAAGTAGCATCTTCGTGAGAGATTCGTTGCTACTTCTAAAGTTAAATTGTGATTAGTTAGACAGAATAGGTGGATTAAGAAGTAATCGAGGCAACAAGCAAGAACCAGATACAAAACTAACATGGATGAACAATTGGAACGACGTTGGGGTGGAAGATCGCAGTGAAGATGAGACCAGGTTCTGCTATTTCCATCAACATTCATGCGCCAACTTTCAGTCTGTAACACTTGAGAAAGTTTATCCAAGTTCGGCCATAAAAAAGCAGCGATCTTCTTGGTTCATGAACCCAACTTGGAACTTATATTCATGGCTTTTCTTCACTGTGACCATTAAACTAGTGTATTCAGTTATGGCAAGGCCGAGCATCTTGAGTACATGTGTTCTGGCGGAGCAAATAATACACTGCAGGAAAAATAATATGAGAACACAGCATGTTCAAAAAAAACCCACCCTCCCGGATAGAGAAGAGGATTCTAGGAATATACTGTGCGTGTTTCAAAATGTTATGTTAGGATGAGAAGGGTCGAGTGTGGCGTCTCACCGAGGGCGCAGAAACCTGCAGGGTACTCGCACTTTGGGCACTGCAAATGAAACACACTAGATTCAGTAGGAAGAAAAATGCATCAACGGCGGCGGCTGGCATCCTAGGATTACCTGCAACCAAGGGACTTGGATTTACCAGGGATGGATGAAGAATTCGTACCTAGTTCTCCATGAGAAAACCCTATGCAATCGCTGAGAGGGGGTTTTCTCTGAACAAGTAGACGAGGGAGAAGGGGATTCAGGCCCAGTGAAATATTGCCGCTTCATCCGTCCAGCTTACTGCTAAAGCTCGAAGGGGGGTTGTGATTTGACGGCTCATTAGGCATTACTAAGGCGCTACGACCGGGGTGTGTCTACCGTGAAGTTGTGCACTCTAATTCGTGCATATGGCACGTGGACCCCGTTGCCGGTTGCCCCACATATCAGCGAAACGAAGTAGAAAGACAGGAGTAACTAGTTACACATAAATATATTTTTTTGACAGAGAGATACTCCCTCTGTAAAGAAATATACAAATCTTTATATCACAGGCTCACCTTGCCGAGAAATATACTCCCTCTGCAACGCACGGGCATTATGGGGATTCAGCTGAGAATATAATACTCAGATAGGCTCATGGTTCTGGACTTTGGTCCGCATGCCGACCCTGCATGTTTGGTGGCCCATGTGTTCTTCCTCAGCGGTTTTCATATTGCAAGCAGTCGGTACGGCACTGGTTTTAGATGCCGCAAGGCGAACACACAAAATTGAATAAAGCACGGCAGCTGTTGGAATGAAATCGAACGACAGTTCCTAACGAGCAATCAGAGTTGCAATTCTATCAACGATATACCATGTGATAAATAATACTGTCGTACTACTTATACACACAGGACACTTGTTTCACCATGCCAGATTATTACATCAAAATCTCTCGGAGGATAGATCAGTTCGATAGTTGCGTGCTGCTACTAAAGAATTTCAAAGTTGATTTGGACCAGCTCTCCTTGCCGAGAAAGTTCGATTTTGACATCATCCCCTACTGCAAGATATGATTTAGATTTGAACCTTGACCATCCTTTAGCATCAATCATCATGTGTCCATCCTTTGTACTTACGGTATATTGAGCAGGTTCATTCACACCAAGGCTGCGCATGGTAAGAGAAACTTGGCCGCGGTCGCCCGGATTGTTGAACGACTCCCTCGTTGCTCTAGGAATTCTCTGTTTGCAAACAACAAGACATACCCAAACAGTTAGATCAACACAGTGAATCATGTGAAACAACATGGAAAGAAAAAAGAACGAAGCACTTGGGCAGCCAATGCTTACCAAGAAGGTGGACATGTCGGTTTTTGTAAGGACTTTGATATATGAAGTGCGAACTGCATCCCAATCTGTTACCAGTGCAACTGCACGGGTCGGAGCAGATGCAAGTGCAAGTGTTGGTGCAGGTGCCGAAGCCGCTGCTGCTATCGGAGATGGTGCTCCTTATAGAGCTGGTGCAGGTGCCGGTGTCGATGCCCGATCCTCCGGTAGATCAGACTAATCCGCTGACGCGGTCGGTGCCCAATCCTCAGCTGGATCAGACTGAGCTGCTGCCGCTGTCAGTGCTAGAGCAACTGCCGGTGCTCGATCTGTGCGAGACAACGGCGATCGTGTCTGATCTGCTATGATCAGCTTTCTAACTTGACTAGGATCCGTGACCGTGATCCAGTTTTTTTCTTCATTTCTTTTAAACGCGAGAAGGGCTAATTGTGGCGTTTTTGTTAAACCAAACTACAGTTCATCAGCGGGATTCAGCTTGTACTCAGACAACAGATTGATCCAATTTTTTCCAGTAATATAAGTGATGGAGAGTGCCTTCATTACTGACACGACATAAGAAGTGAAACCTGCAATAATAGCCATCGTAGAGCAAACCAAACGGTTTATTTTGTGATGAATGTCACATGGCATAACCTGCATCGTAAAATTGAAGGAAAATAAAGAAAACATGACATTAAATCAATAAAATTTAGACAGTAAATCAATAAGATTTACTTGATGTGAGATGAGTGAATTATTACCAGGAAATCACTATGTTAAAGTACAAAACAGAAGATTGATCGTCCAACTACGCGTGGCATGTAGGGGCCCCACCTACTACCACAAGCAGGACATTCCAAAGGTCGTGACAAATCATATGGACCGAACATCCATGGGACTGGAAATCCTGGTGTGTGCGATAAACCCTGCAATGCATACAAATATGGAGTGTAACCACAATTGATAAACCGTCCTCACAAAAAATATGATCTGGATACTTCAAAATATACAGACTGAATTGAGTGGACAGACATTAACATAGACCGTTCTCAGGACTGACCACACACCAAAAGCGGCAGTACTAATAAACAATACAGGGTCCACAAACACAAATCAAGTACTGAACAATAGTACTTACTACAGACAAGCAAAGTTGCACTAACTAAACTCTGCAGACTATTTCTTGCTGCCGACCTACGGGATGAACCCCGCATAACTGACTAGGCCATGGACTTCGTGTGAGATGTCTACATGCACCATCACCATCTTGTCAACCTTGGAGAACCTAACAGAGTGGTCTTTCCACTCATAAACATGATGATGAAGACAGGCCGCATCGGATTTGTTGGGAAGCTTTACAAGAACCACACCATTCGTAATCGAAGGCACAGCCAGGAAATTGTGGTGGTCAAGTACAGCCTCGAGAACACGCCTGACAACAATGCTACAGGAAAACACTAGTTCAGGGCACGTGGCAACAAGGACACAGCAGCTGGATAGTTCAGCAGTAGAACTCATCATTAGGTCTTCCAGTTCACACGGCATGACTTTGAGAACTTCATCTCCACCACGGACCTGGTTCTAATTCAAACAGAAACCATATTTTATTACTACCTCCGTTTAGAAATATAAGATGGTTTTCGATACTATACTCCATATATGACTACATATACGCATACAAATGAGTGAACAAAGACACTAGAACATGTCTTCAAAGGCATGAGAGTAGAGGGATTACATGCAATATCCATAACACAAGTGAAACGCCCTCGATGCGGCTATATCTCCTATGTGTCGAAGCACGACTTAGAGGCATAACCGCATTGAAAGCAATGTCGCAAGTAAGGTAATCTTCACCACAACCCATGTAAATAGATAATAGGGGAAAAGGTACATAGTTGGCTTACACTCGCCACGTCACACAAATACATAAATAACATTACTATCATCCAATACACTCATGGTCCGACTACGGCACCAAAATAAAAGATCAACCCCAACAAGCAACATGGTCCCGATCGCCCCAACTGGGCACCACTACTGATCATCAGGGAAAGACACATAGTAACGGCGTGAGTCTTCGTCGAACTCCCACTTGAGCTCAAGCGCATCATCTAGAATGGAGTCATCGGGCCCTGCATCTGGTTTGGAAGTAATTTGTGAGCTACGGGGACTCAGCAATCTCGCATCCTCGCGATCAAGACTATTTAAGCTTATAGGTAAGGCAAGGTAATATGTGGAGCTGCAGCAAGCGACTAGCATATCTGGTGGCTAACCTATTCGCAAAAGAGAGCGAGAAGAGAAGGCAAAGCACGAACGAAGAACTAAAGAACAACCTACGGCATACATTAATCCAACACCGTGTTCACTTCCCGGACTCCGCCGAGAAGAGACCATCACGGTAACACACGCAGTTGATTCATTTTAATTAAGTTAAGGTTCATTTTATCTACAATCGGACATTAACAAATTCCCATCTGCCCATAACCGCGGGCACGGCTTTTGAAAGTTCAAATCCCTGCAGGGGAGTCCCAACTTAGCCCATCACAAGCTCTCATGGTCAACGAAGGATAAACCTTCTCCCAAGACATTCCGATCAGACTCGGTATCCCGGTTCTACAAGACAACTTCGACAATGGTAAAACAAGTCCAGCAACACCGCCCGAATGTGCCGACAAATCCCGATAGGAGCTGCACATATCTCGTTCTCAAGGCACACTCAGATGAGCTCTCCATACAACTAAAACCAAACCTCGAGTTTCCCCGAGGGGGCGCTGCACAGGACTCTAGTTTGGACCAACACTCAGAGGA
>NC_057809.1:492237702-492407817 GCF_018294505.1 Triticum aestivum | reverse complement strand
GGGGGGTTTAAATAAAGATGAGCCTCGGGCTCCGGAAACCCAAGGGAGAAAGAGGCTAGGTGGCAAATGGTAAAACCAAGGTTGGGCATTGCTAGAGGAGTTTTATTCAAGGCGAACTGTCAAGGGGTTCCCATTATCACCCAACCGTGTAAGGAACGCAAAATCCGGGAACATAACACCGATATGACGGAAACTAGGGCGGCAAGAGTGGAATATAACACTAGGCAAAAGGTCGAGCCTTCCACCCTTTACCAAGTATATAGATGCATTTAAGATAACAAGATAATATAGTGATATCCCAACAAATAAACAATGTTCCAACATGGAACGATCTCCAATCTTCACCTACAACTAGCAACGCTATAAGAGGGGCTGAGCAAAGCGGTAACATAGCCAATCAATGGTTTGCTAGGACATGGTGGGTTAGAGGTTTGACATGGAAATTTGGGAGGCATGAGAAGCAAGTGGTAGGCATCGTAGCATAGGCATAGAAAAAGAGCGAGTATCTAGCTAGCAAAGATAGAAGTGATTTCGAGGGTATGATCTTCTTGCATGCAAAGTTGTTAGAGTTGACTGAGTCCTCGAAAGTAAACTCAATGGGCTCCTCGTTAGCGAACTCGTCTCCCGGCTCTACCCAAACAAGACAAACAAGCAAAAGGAACACAATCAACCATGTGCAAAACTCAAACAACATGATGCGAACATGGTATGCTATGCGGGATGGGATATGTGATGCATATGCAAGATTTGACAAGGAATGATTGAACCTGGCATCAACTTGGCAATCCAAGAGTGCCACTGGAAACGTGAGGTGATTTCGGTTGAAATCGATGTAAAGAACACCGGAATCGGATGCACGGTTTGGAAATGGCAAGCAAAACAAATATGGTACCGGTCTGCGATAAACAGCAAGTAGCCATCTAAATGCATCAAGATAATTATTCTGCAGCACTCAAACATGGCAACAAAATACATGGCAGGGATCCACTCATGATTGTTGACAAAAGATGAACACTGAGCTACGGCCAATTTATCCATTAACAGGTTCAAACAAGCATGGCAAAAGTGCAATTGATAAACAGGTTTCAGACTTAGTGAAATTAACACAAGTCTGGAATTTCAGATCAGGTAGCGCACTTTGGAGCATGAAAACTATATGCTACAGGAACTTAACATGGCAAAACAAGGCATTACATGAAGATACTCAAAGCACTTAACAAAAGTCCCTTAGTGACCTTGAGCCAAAAGGGATCAGAAAATACAATTGCAAGCATGTGAACATGGCAAAAACATAATCAGATCTCAGACTTGGTGAAAAACTGGAGCATGCAAATCTGTTAACGAGTAGGCATGTTCACGAGCTTGATGCACTCACTACAGAGCAAGGCATGACAAACTAAGCATACACCCATCAAGAATACATATTATAGAAGCTAGAAATAGCAAGAACAACAACATAGCATGCACGGATCAACAACAACATCCTCGGCAAAATCGCTAACGAGTCAACAATCTGCCAGGATTCACGAAATAGCAATTGTAGAGCTCGATTGACTCAAGCTAGGGTGCTCCATAATTTCAAACAAAGACATGGATGGATAGAGAAGCACAATATGAACAAATCATCCTTACTGATCATCCTCAAAAGAGGCACGGATCACTAGAAAACAACATGAACATATGGCATATTAATAAAAACAGATCAAGGACTTGGAGAAATTCTAAGTCACTGAAATTAGCATTAACGAATGCACTACTTTGCAAGCTTGTGCTAGTCACCACACTTGACACAAAAATACATGGTAAGCACCTCTGTAAAGATGGCATGGCATATAACAAAACACATGTAGAGCTCAGGAGCATATCATGCACACATTAATCATGGCAAAAATGACAAATAGCTATTTGGTGCAGCAGATCTAACAATTAACTCAAATAGCTCTCTTCCAGCAGCATTTCGGGCATCAAGATGAGCTCAAATGAAAATGATGCAATGAGATGAAATGATGTACTCTCTGAGACGAACATTTTGATATGCTACACGCCCAAACGGAGCTACGGATGCGGAGTTATAGCATGACAAAGTATGCAAAAAAAATATGCAAAACTGGATCGAAGTCAACCCTAAAAATCCAGATCTCATATCTGAGGCGCGGAAGTCGAGGTTCATCAGTGCTGGAGTCACTATTCACCGGCGACGGGGACGCGGTGGCCGGAGCTGTCGCGGGGCGTCGGAGTAGAGGGACTGGCTGGAAGGTTCGCCAGAGTGGGGAAGGAGGAGCTCGCCGGTGCGGGCGCGCGGCGTCGGGCGCGGGGCACCGTGGGCGAGGTTCGCTGGCGTCGGAGGCCAGAGTTGGCGTCGGTGTTGGAGCTGGGCGGCGAAGGGGAGACGGCGGGCGGCGGAGGTGCGGCCTCAAGCGGCGCCTGCTCCTGGGCGGCGGGGCGCAGGTGATGGGCCTCGGGGGCCCGGAGCGGGCTTCCCGGGCCGGCGGCGGGAGGAGTTCGGTGGCGCCACATGGCGGAAGCCGATAGGGCGCGGGCGGCGGCGGTGGCTTGTCCGGCTGGATTCGGACACGTCCGGCGCGACGCGAGGGAAATTTTAGGGTTAGGGGAAAGGAATTCCGGGATTTAGAAATGGGGGGTCTATTTATAGAGGTAGAGGGAGCTAGGAGAGTCCAAATGAGGTGCGGTTTACGGCCACGCGATCGTGATCGAACGCTCTAGATGATGGAGAGGGTTTTGGTGGGTTTTGGGCCAAATTGGAAGGGTGTTGGGCTGCAACACACACGAGGCCTTCTCGGTCCCTTGGTTAACCGTTGGAGTATCAAACGAAGTCCAAATGGTACGAAACTTGACAGGCGGTCTACCGGTAGTAAACCAAGGCCGCTTGGCAAGTCTCGGTCCAATCCAGAAATGTTTAACCCCCACACACGAAAAGAAGGTAGAAAGGACCATCGGAGGAGATAGGAGCGCCGGAATGCAAAACGGACAGCGGGGAAAATGCTCGGATGCATGAGACGAACACGTATGCAAATGCAATGCACATGATGACATGATATGAGATGCATGACACCGGCGACAACACACGGAGACAAAAACCCGAACCCGAGGAAATAAAATAACTTAGCGTCAGAAACGGCAAGAGTTGGAGTACATATAGGTAAATTACATCCAGGGTGTTACAACAAGTTACTGAGGCAAATATACCCTATTAAAAGGTAGCATTGATGTTCATAAAGTACTCCCTCCGTCCCAAAATTCTTGTCTTAGATTTGTCTAGATACGAATGTATCAAGTCACATTTTAGTATTAGATACATCCATATCTAGACAAATCTAAGACAAGAAATTTGGGACAGAGGGAGTAGTTGAAAGTAGTCTATAAGAAACCAGTGTCAACCTCTCACATGTTTTGGTCAAAAGAGGAATTTAGAACCGTCATTTGTGTCACAGCCCTAGAATATTGTTTGTAAATAGTTGCATCTTCATCCAGACATCATATTTAAATTTCTGAAACTTGAACTGAGGAATTTTGGAAGCCTCAAAAACTTAAAATAAAAGAGGGGCAAAGAACCCTGGTAAATGCATTCAATGTTTTCAAAATGGCCTTAAATAATGTTGGTTATATTTTGGCAAGGGTTTTGCACCAAACCAAAAATAATGAACATTTTTGAGGAATATTTTGAGCACTGAATTTAAATCATTACTTTATTTGCATTTGGAACTATATTCATAACTTGTATAGAATATATTTCCAAATACCCTGAAACATTTTATGTGCTTTTGGAAAAGTCCATTAAGCAGCATAAATATTTTCAGAGGAGTTTTTGGCATTGTTTGAATTATTTTTAAATTCAAAACAGTGGCAAAACAGATTAAATAAAAGAAAACAGAACTGAAATAGAAATAAAAGAGAGAGAGAGAAGGAAGTTACCTGGCCTCACCCGTGCAGCCCACCAGAGCCGGCCCAGCTCCTGTGCTGGTCCAGCACTGTGCGGCCCAGCCCACCGCAGTCGCCACCGTCTTCAACCTCCTGCCAGTAGGCAGGAGGGCGTGTGCCCGACGCGCGCGCGCACGCACCGGCCACCTCATGCTTGCCGCTTGCTCCAGGACGTCGCTAGGTGCGCCACGCCACCCCCTCGGACCCCTCTCACTCTTCCTCGAGGCCCCGCCCCTCTGCTCCCTCTCTCTCGCCCGAACCTGAACGCAGCCATCGCCGCCGACTAGAACCACCGCGGCCACAGGTCCTCCCTCGCCTCTCCGACGCGCCCCCGAGCTCCGCCGTGACGTCCCCGTCCCTACCACGGAGCCACAAGACGCCGGACGCCCTGGAGCACCGTCACTGACGCCATCTTCTTCCTCTGCACCGACGGCCATCGTCGCTTGATTCGCCGCCCACGGAGCGTCCCCGGCCTCGCCCTTGCGCTCGTTGGACTCGCGGTGAGCCGTTGAACCGTTCCCCTCTTCTTCCCATGCCGTTTGGCCGCTCTAGCCATTGCTTCCGCCGGACCCGAGAGCTCGCCGCCGTTGTGCCTCGCCACCGTCGTGGCCAGAGCCACCGTGGCTCAAAGCCGGGCACACCACCGTGCTCCAAACCTCACTAGGAGCACGTAGAACCCACCAGCTTCCCCTCCCGAGCACCACAACGCCAAACCCGCAGGTGCCCGAACTCCGGCCGCCGCCTTGGAGCTCGCCGCCGTCGACTCAGGCCACCCCAGCTCCTCCCGTTCGCTCCATTAGATGCGCTGCTTTGCCAGCTAGCCGTAGCCGCAAACCACGAGTAAAACGGTGCCCTGTAGCGCAAACCCGACGCGGACGCCGCCGCGATCTGAGGTTGCCGGCGGTTAAACGCCGGCAGCTGACGTGGCGCTGATTTAGTTAGCACTAATGACCACGCTAAACACCCCCACAGCCACTGACAGTGGGCTCCACCCCTGGTCAAACGCCAGTCAGCGCTGGGTTTGACCGGGATTAGCTCCTGTGTCACTGACGTGTGGCCCCCACACGTCAGGTTTGACCTGGGGCGCCCAGTTGACCCTGCTGACGTCACTGTGACGTGGTGCTGACGCCATAATCATCTCTGGATTTATTATTATTTCAGGAATTTCAGAAAATAGCTAAAACTTCAATAAATCATACAAAATTAACCGTAACTCCAAATTAAATAATTTATATATGAAAAATTATCAGAAAAATTCAAGGAATCCATGTGTACCATTTTCATGCATGTTTGAACAATGTTTGTCCTCTGTTTTGGACAAAACGTTTAAAGGGCATTTAAATAATCACATATGGAGTTTGAATTTGAATCTTGTATTCAAACCAACTTCATTTAATCTGTTGCTAGTTGCATTAGCTCAAAACACATTCATATTGCCATGTCATGAGCATGCATCATATTGTGCATTGCATTGATTGTATTTCTTCCTTGTTGCCGGTATCTGTTCCCTCCCAGTAGACGATGTTCCGACGTTGTGATCGTTGACACTGATGAAGACTCAATGTTATCTTCAGAAGTGCCAGGCAAGCAAAACCCCCCTTGTTCATTCCGATACAATCCTACTCTCTCGCTCCTGCTCCCTTTTACTGCATTAGGACAACATCGATTCATCTGTTACTTGCTGCGGTAGCTGAACCCCTTTATCTTCTGCATGACCTGTCATTCCACAGTAATTAGATGAAACCCACTAGCATGAGTAGGAGTTGTTTGAGCCCTGATGTGCCTACTCATTCATGCTTGTTTGTCATGCCTGCTACTGCTTGGAGTTGAGTCAGGTCTGATTCATCCGGGATGAATCAGAGGCGTGTGAACATGTCCTACTGTGTGTGAGCTAAGTGTGTGAACACGATTTGGTAAAGGTAGCGGTGAGAGGCCATGTAGGAGTACATGGTGGGTTGTCTCATTGCAGCCGTCCTCAGGAACTGAGTTCTGTGTTTGTGATCCATGATTCAGCTACTACCACGCATTGGGCCCGAAACCAATGGACCCTCTCGGCTTCTTAATCGCCCTTGTCCTCTGTCCAGGAGTTGCAAGTAGTTTCTGGTGTTTGTAGTATGCTGGAGGCCGTGGGCAGCGCTGACCGTAGGGGTGGGCTGTGATGTGGTAGGCACGTGGCACGGTGTACCGGGCGCCCGTTTGGTGTCTCGGGAACCCTGTTCACATCGTTTGGGGCTGTGAGCGAAACTCCGGCCGGATCTCCTCATGGATGGAACCCGAATAGGCGATAAACCTGGACTAGAGACTTAGGTGATTAGGTAGGTCGTGGCCGACACCCATGTTGGGCTTCCGCTTGAAGGTTGCCGAGTACATGTCGTGTAAACGGCGGTAAGTGGTGAGAGCGTGTGTGAAGAAGTACACCCCTGCAGGGTTAATATGATCTATTCGAATAGCCGTGTCCGCGGAAAAGGACTTCTGGGTTGCTTATATCAGTTCATAGACAAGTGAAAGTGGATACTCTAAAATACGCAAGATAAGCGTGAGTGCTATGGATGGCGTTCTCGTAGGGAGACGGGAGCGGATCCATAGTGGTGTATTGATATGGTGAATATGTGGACTCGTCTGCGCCACCTCAAAAGAGTCGCTTGCAGTCGTAGTTTAGGATAGCCACCGAGTCAAAGCTGGCTTGCTGCAGTTAAACCCCACCACCCCTTTGTTGATAATGATGCATATGTAGTTAGTTCTGATGTAAGTCTTGCTGGGTACATTTGTACTCACGTTTGCCTATTTTATGTTTTTGCAGAGAGACTTCAGTCTCAATAGTAGTTCCACTTGGACTTCGATGTTTAGCTTGTTACCTCAGCTACGATCTTGTGCCCTCGGCAGTATCTGGTAGATAGTCAGGCTTCTCAGCCTTTTTCATTTATAGTTGTCTGTACTCAGACATGATAGCTTCCGCTTGTGCTTTGACTTGTATGCTCTGAATGTTGGGTCATGAGACCTATGTTTGTAATATCTCGCTCCTCGGAGCCTAATGAATAAATACTTGAGTCATAGAGTCATGTTGTGATGCCATGTTGTGTTTGCACATATCGAGCATATTGTGTGTATGTTATTGAAATGCTTGGTATGTGTGGGATCTGACTATCTAGTTGTTTATCCTTAGTAGCCTCTCTTACCGGGAAATGTCTCCTAGTGTTTCCAATGGTAGCTTGCTACTGCTCCGGAACACTTAGGCTGGCCGGCATGTGTCCTTCTTCGTTCCTGTGTCTGTCCCTTCGGGGAAATGTCACGCGATGAATACCGGAGTCCTGTTAGCCCGCTACAGCCCGGTTCACCGAGTCCTGCTAGCCTAGTGCTACAGTCTGGATTCACTCGCTGATGACCGACACGTTAGATGCTGGGTCATGGATGCCTGTCCCTGTAAGTTTGTGCCACTTTGGGTTTACGACTAGCCATGTCAGCCCGGGCTCCTTATCATATAGATGCTAGCGACACTGTCATATACGTGTGCCAAAAGGCGCAAACGGTCCCGGGTAAAGGTAGGGCGACACCCGTGGGAATACCGTGCGTGAGGCCGCAAAGTGATATGAGGTGTTACATGCTAGATCGATGTGGCATTGAGTCGGGGTCCTGACAGCGTTGGTATCAGAGCTTGACTGCCTGTAGGATTACCAAGCCAAACTGGTCGATGTTGAGTCTAGAAATTCTTTAGTTATATGTAGGGGAATTGATTGTGGGATGGAACGTAAGGCTCTTTTTACTCCTTATACCTGATGGCCTTCTGATCTGAGTCATCATCTTCTCTTCTACGGGGATTAAATACTAGGCTATCTCTTCTTTCTATTAGGATCACGTGTTACTAATCAGTGGACTTATAAGATTGTTGGATTTAAGTCTCAGTTCAGTTCCTACTACTTCCGTATGTTAATTGTTGATCTCGAAACCTTGATATTGTGCTTCTGAGTGGTTATGCCACCATTTTTGTGAATGTCTCAAATCTTTTCTGAGCATTTACAGCCGTTATGCTGTCCGAGTCATCCCAGGTTTCTAAGTAGTCTGATGCATTTGCAAATCCTTTCTTCCCGTTTCAATGTTCCCATGGGCCAGATTAACCACACTAATCAGTGAGTTGAGGTACTCCGTTACCTTGACATATATGTTGGAGATATTATTATGACCCTAGGTGTCTTAGGGGATCATCTAGTAATTTAGCCATGATTTGTGTTCCCAGTGTGATGATTCTGGCCATCATTCTCGAAAGCATCCCGTGATGCTACTTAGTAATAGGTATTCTGTTCCTGGGTTCTTGAACCCGAGATTCACTCTACCTACTTCATGTTGATAGTAATTGCTAGTGCCTTAGGATATTAGTAACCTTTGCGACAGTCCTTGAAGTCCGTGGTATCTTCTTCTTCCAAATACCATGAACTACTTATGGCAGAAGTTCCTCGTTGAACTGAAATATCACAACAGGATTATTCTTGATGAGTTCTCCATTATATATTGTGGCTCTGCCAGTTCTACCTTTCTGCATGGGTTATCCGGAAGAAATATGTTGAACTTCGTTCGACATGCTAATCCATGCATCCACAACTCAGAAAATCATATGTTCTTTTGAGTTGTCCCACCTTAGTTCTTTCCGACCCTCGCCTATCAATTGATAGTCAAGAGTATGCGTGCATTCGTTCGTCGATGCCTATTACCCTTGTGGTCCGCCAAGCCATTCTATTTCAGAATGAATAGGAGAAACAAACTCCAGAATCTCATCCATATCTAGGATTGGGTCAAAGCAATTGTATTCCGCAGATCAAAATGCCAATCCAGCTTCTGGTCTGTTCTACCTTGAAGTATTACCATCTTTATATCAGGAATATCATGGGAATTGCACACCATCTTATGAATTCTTGACGCAGTAATACTTCTGATCATCATTGATAATTTCTTGGTTTCCGTGTTATTGTAACCGGAATGCCGACAAATGAATCATGGCGTGTGAAATCAATACTGCTAGCAACTCCATTGCTTGGTAGTTAAATGGACGATAACCTCATTCTTAGCGTGTTGATTATTGAATCGTCACCCTAAGGTTGATTGTGCTACCTAGTCCTTATTTCTGGTGCACTCTCCGATCAGTGAGTTAGGATAGTGCCAATCCTTGCTTATTTGATCATATCGTCTTGCCCTGAAAAGTAAGATTGTTCTCGAGCTTAGTAACATACCGGTGGTTCATGATATTCCAAATTTCTTCTCGGAAGTATCACCAGGTTGTCGCCTGACCGCTATGTTGATCTCGTGATCAAGTTGGGTTCTTGTGAACCACCTTCTCTCCAAAAATCGGTGTTATATATCCCTGAGCTAGTTGGTTAAGCTAGACAACAACTTGGAGAGTTGGAAGATAAAAGCTTGCCTGACTTAGTTCGTTCCAAAGGGATATTCTTGTGTAGGGTGTGCTGAAGAAAGATGATATCTTCATCGATTGGTCATTGTGATCAGTTGCTGGACCTATTGTCTTATCAATCCTTTGATTTGAGTGTGGGCTATCGTCAAATCAAATCAGTACCAACGATGCTCGTAATGTTGTCTTATTCGTGGTTGATCCCTCGAGCATACACCATTACATCTTTGGTCTGACCAATGCTATCACCGTGTTCACTTAACTATGGAATTCCTTTTAAAAGGAAACCTAGATGAATTGTTGTTGAGCCCATTGGCAACATCCTTATCTCCTCCATGATGTTGTTGAACATTAAGCTAGTGTTGGAAACTTTTGAAAGCATTTTCTTCATGCTAGCTCATGAAGTATTTGTTTGATGAAAGGAGTGACTTCCTCTTATACACGTGCATTTGGTGAAAGTTGCCGCCGTGAATTTGAGAAAGATTGTTTTGTTTCCTTTGGAATCATCCCAAATCAGTCATGCACACGTGCGAAGTATTCTGTAGTCTGGAGACTTGCAACCTTCATTCTATATGTGTCCCTAGCACACTAAGCCACTGATTGACTTGTTCAAGGAAAAGAAGTCTATGCTTGGGATCTAATCCATGGACTTGCGTAAAGACTTCGATATCCTTGATGATGGTTCTCCACCTGAACTCGGTAGTGTTTAATTATAAGACTGCTACGTGGCCATGCTTGTCTGGGACAACGTGTTCGCATGTTTGTAGCAGAACCAGCTCATGTTTTGGAGCTTACTATCGTAGCTCACTCCCCGAGAATCCCGCAACATTATCTCGTCGATTTGTGTTGCAAACTTTCATTTTTCTTTCTAGACTTGATGAGTCTGGGATATCCTGACACCAACCAGATCTGAATCTCAGGCAGATGTGATGGTTGGAACATTTCCCAAGAATTATAATATTGGTCTCTCAATAACCGGCAAGGTGGATGTCGTGGCCAACACACCCATCCGGTAGACCTATTATTATAGTATCTTGTTTGAGGAAGTTGGCCACCTCCCCATAGGGATTTCGTAGGATTACTCCCTAGTTTCCCCTATGGATTTCTGTGTTCCGAAGTCCGACCTTTTTACTTGATGTTCTAGATATCAAACCATATCTATGGGTGGATTACGCTAGCACATCAAGGAGAACATTAGAAGCGGAGTGCTAAATGTCTCTCGGTCGATCATCCAGATTTTATTTGCTTGGCCTCGCTAAGGTGAAATCTGAGAAAGTGTTATCCTCCTTCGCATCTGCATCGTCCATCGCTATTCATCATGGTAGTATGTTGTGTTGTCAGCACCCTTGACGCGGTTATTGATAAAACCTTGATGATTGTGGAAATGCTCAAGTTCTTGAGAGCACGCACAAGCGCTAGGTGTTATCATCGGCACTAACTGGGTTTGCTCTCAGTTCCCTCGGCAATGCTATGACCTTCTCAAACAGTGAATTCACTCTCTATTGTTGGGTTCTTCCCTAGTTACCAGAATCATTCCCAGCATTTGCATTTTGTTCCCAGCTTGCACCACCAATGTGGCATTCTACCATGGGTCTCTTCCATTTCCGGTGATAAGCAAATTCATCCATTGCGTTGTCTTCAACAAGGTAATCCACATCATCCAAGTTTGAGTATGCCATTCTACCGACCCCCTCCAAACGATCGCTCGAGAATTGTCTTAGGCTGGTTTAAAGAGTTTCAATGATCTCTGAATCAAAGGTAATTCTTTTTGCCACTTAAGGGGAGATATCTACGAGTCACGGTTCCGAAGGTGTCTGGTTGTGGTTTCATGGCAACTCAACTCCTCGCTACGTTGACAATCGATTACCACCTTCTTAAGCATGAAATTGTTGTCTACCTAGTGAACCTTCGTCATCCGTTTCTTTCCACCCCTCTTGATGTGTATCTCGTGTCTCAACCCGAGAGATGGTCCTATGTCTCATTCCGTTAGTTGTTCGATCTTCGAGAAGATCGACCCTTCTAGAGTCTCCTTCTTCCCTCCATGTCATGTTGGCAGGATTTCTCAGAGCAAGACATCAAGACAATGATGGTGAATGAATCAACGTTCAACTGAAGTGCACCCTGGATCGTGAAGATTATACTAGTTGCGTTCCCCCTTCACCTTACCCTACACTTGAATCTCGGGACGAGATTTTTGTTTAGTGGGGGCGAGTTGTCACAGCCCTAGAATATTGTTTGTAAATAGTTGCATCTTCATCCAGGCATCATATTTAAATTTCTGAAACTTGAACTGAGGAATTTTGGAAGCCTCAAAAACTTAAAATAAAAGAGGGGCAAAGAACCCTGGTAAATGCATTCAATGTTTTCAAAATGGCCTTAAATAATGTTGGTTATGTTTTGGCAAGGGTTTTGCACCAAACCAAAAATAATGAACATTTTTGAGGAATATTTTGAGCACTGAATTTAAATCATTACTTTATTTGCATTTGGAACTATATTCATAACTTGTATAGAATATATTTCCAAATACCCTGAAACATTTTATGTGCTTTTGGAAAAGTCCATTAAGCAGCATAAATATTTTCAGAGGAGTTTTTGGCATTGTTTGAATTATTTTTAAATTCAAAACAGTGGCAAAACAGATTAAATAAAAGAAAACAGAACTTAAATAAAAATAAAAGAGAGAGAGAGAGAAGGAAGTTACCTGGCCTCACCCGTGCAGCCCACCAGAGCCGGCCCAGCTCCTGTGCTGGTCCAGCACTGTGCGGCCCAGCCCACCGCAGTCGCCACCGTCTTCAACCTCCTGCCAGTAGGCAGGAGGGCGTGTGCCCGACGCGCGCGCGCACGCGTTGGCCACCTCATGCTTGCCGCTTGCTCCTGGACGTCGCTAGGTGCGCCACGCCACCCCCTCGGACCCCTCTCACTCTTCCTCGAGGCCCCGCCCCTCTGCTCCCTCTCTCTCGCCCGAACCCGAACGCAGCCATCGCCGCCGACTAGAACCACCGCGGCCACAGGTCCTCCCTCGCCTCTCCGACGCGCCCCCGAGCTCCGCCGTGACGTCCCCGTCCCTACCACGGAGCCACAAGACGCCGGACGCCCTGGAGCACCGTCACCGACGCCATCTTCTTCCTCTGCACCGACGGCCGTCGTCGCTTGATTCGCCGCCCACAGAGCGTCCCCGGCCTCGCCCTTGCGCTCGTTGGACTCGCGGTGAGCTGCTGAACCGTTCCCCTCTTCTTCCCATGCCGTTTGGCCGCTCTAGCCATTGCTTCCGCCGGACCCGAGAGCTCGCCGCCGTCGTGCCTCGCCACCGTCGTAGCCAGAGCCACCGTGGCTCAAAGCCGGGCACACCACCGTGCTCCAAACCTCACTAGGAGCACGTAGAACCCACCAGCTTCCCCTCCCGAGCACCACAACGCCAAACCCGCAGGTGCCCGAACTCCGGCCGCCGCCTTGGAGCTCGCTGCCGTCGACTCAGGCCACCCCAGCTCCTCCTGTTCGCTCCATTAGATGCGCTGCTTTGCCAGCTAGCCGTAGCCGCAAACCACGAGTAAAACGGTGCCCTGTAGCGCAAACCCGACGCTTGACGCCGCCGCGATCTGAGGTTGCCGGCGGTTAAACGCCGGCAGCTGACGTGGCACTGATTTAGTTAGCACTAATGACCATGCTAAACACCCCCACAGCCACTGACAGTGGGCCCCACCCCTGGTCAAACCCCAGTCAGCGCTAGGTTTGACCGGGATTAGCTCCTGTGTCACTGACGTGTGGCCCCCACACGTCAGGTTTGACCTGGGGCGCCCAGTTGACCCTGCTGACGTCACTGTGACGTGGTGCTGACGCCATAATCATTTCTGGATTTATTATTATTTCAGGAATTTCAGAAAATAGCTAAAACTTCAATAAATCATGGAAAATTAACCGTAACTCCAAATTAAATAATTTATATATGAAAAATTATCAGAAAAATTCAAGGAATCCATCTGTGCCATTTTCATGCATGTTTGAACAATGTTTGTCCTCTGTTTTGGACAAAACGTTTAAAGGGCATTTAAATAATCACATATGGAGTTTGAATTTGAATCTTGTATTCAAACCAACTTCATTTAATCTGTTGCTAGTTGCATTAGCTCAAAACACATTCATATTGCCATGTCATGAGCATGCATCATATTGTGCATTGCATTGATTGTAATTCTTCCTTGTTGCCGGTATCTGTTCCCTCCCGGTAGACGATGTTTCGACGTTGTGATCGTTGACACTGATGAAGACTCAATGTTATCTTCAGAAGTGCCAGGCAAGCAAAACCCCCCTTGTTCATTCCGATACAATCCTACTCTCTCGCTCCTGCTCCCTTTTACTGCATTAGGACAACATCGATTCATCTGTTACTTGCTGCGGTAGCTGAACCCCTTTATCCTCTGCATGACCTGTCATTCCACAGTAATTAGATGAAACCCACTAGCATGAGTAGGAGTTGTTTGAGCCCTGATGTGCCTACTCTTCATGCTTGTTTGTCATGCCTGCTACTGCTTGGAGTTGAGTCAGGTCTGATTCATCCGGGATGAATCAGAGGCGTGTGAACATGTCCTACTGTGTGTGAGCTAAGTGTGTGAACACGATTTGGTAAAGGTAGCGGTGAGAGGCCATGTAGGAGTACATGGTGGGTTGTCTCATTGCAGCCGTCCTCAGGAACTGAGTTCTGTGTTTGTGATCCATGATTCAGCTACTACCACGCATTGGGCCCGAAACCAATGGACCCTCTCGGCTTCTTAATCGCCCTTATCCTCTGTCCAGGAGTTGCAAGTAGTTTCTGGTGTTTGTAGTATGCTGGAGGACGTGGGTAGCGCTGACCGTAGGGGTGGGCTGTGATGCGGTAGGCACGTGGCACGGTGTACCGGGCGCCCGTTTGGTGTCTCGGGAACCCTGTTCACATCGTTTGGGGCTGTGAGCGAAACTCCGGCCGGATCTCCTCATGGATGGAACCCGAATAGGCGATAAACCTGGACTAGAGACTTAGGTGATTAGGTAGGTCGTGGCCGACACCCACGTTGGGCTTCCGCTTGAAGGTTGCCGAGTACATGTCGTGTAAACGGCGGTAAGTGGTGAGAGCGTGTGTGAAGAAGTACACCCCTGCATGGTTAATATGATCTATTCGAATAGCCGTGTCCGCGGAAAAGGACTTCTGGGTTGCTTATATCAGTTCATAGACAAGTGAAAGTGGATACTCTAAAATACGCAAGATAAGCGTGAGTGCTATGGATGGCGTTCTCGTAGGGAGACGGGAGCGGATCCAAAGTGGTGTATTGATATGGTGAATATGTGGACTCGTGTGCGCCACCTCAAAAGAGTCGCTTGCAGTCGTAGTTTAGGATAGCCACCGAGTCAAAGCTGGCTTGCTGCAGTTAAACCCCACCACCCCTTTGTTGATAATGATGCATATGTAGTTAGTTCTGATGTAAGTCTTGCTGGGTACATTTGTACTCACGTTTGCCTATTTTATGTTTTTGCAGAGAGACTTCAGTCTCACTAGTAGTTCCGCTTGGACTTCGACGTTTAGCTTGTTACCTCAGCTACGATCTTGTGCCCTCGGCAGTATCTGGTAGATAGTCAGACTTCTCAGCCTTTTTCATTTATAGTTGTCTGTACTCAGACATGATAGCTTCCGCTTGTGCTTTGACTTGTATGCTCTGAATGTTGGGTCATGAGACCTATGTTTGTAATATCTCGCTCCTCGGAGCCTAATGAATAAATACTTGAGTCATAGAGTCATGTTGTGATGCCATGTTGTGTTTGCACATATCGAGCATATTGTGTGTATGTTATTGAAATGCTTGGTATGTGTGGGATCTGACTATCTAGTTGTTTATCCTTAGTAGCCTCTCTTACCGGGAAATGTCTCCTAGTGTTTCCAATGGTAGCTTGCTACTGCTCCGGAACACTTAGGCTGGCCGGCATGTGTCCTTCTTCGTTCCTGTGTCTGTCCCTTCGGGGAAATGTCACGCGATGAATATCGGAGTCCTGTTAGCCCGCTACAGCCCGGTTCACCGGAGTCCTGCTAGCCTAGTGTTACAGCCTGGATTCACTCGCTGATGACCGACACGTTCGATGCTGGGTCATGGATGCCTGTCCCTGTAAGTTTGTGCCACTTTGGGTTTACGACTAGCCATGTCAGCCCGGGCTCCTTATCATATAGATGCTAGCGACACTGTCATATACGTGTGCCAAAAGGCGCAAACGGTCCCGGGTAAAGGTAGGGCGACACCCGTGGGAATACCGTGCGTGAGGCCGCAAAGTGATATGAGGTGTTACATGCTAGATCGATGTGGCATTGAGTCGGGGTCCTGACAATTTGGCACACTGAAATCACATGCAAGATCACCCAGAAAGTTGTACTACCAGCACTAGTACTGCGTGTTAGATGAAAAAACACGATCAAGATCGAGAAAAAGATCGTCAACAAGAGACATTACCTGGACTTGCTTAATGAGGGATCCCGGAGAGGGGTGCTTGGATAGGGCGATGGCTTTGAGCTTGTCTGCGGTAGTCTCGGCAGGGTGCTTGCGCTTCTTCGTACCATGAGCCTCAACGGTTTTGGCCAGAGCCATAGACATCACGTCGGCCGGTGCTCAGCGTCCATCCAAGAGAGGAAGCTGAGAGAGAAGAGTGAAAGGAGGAACAAGATGAGGGAGAAGCGAAGCGAGTGGGGGTTTTCTTCAAGAGAGGAAGCTGAGAGAGAAGAGTGAAATGATGGTTGCTTCGTCCGTCCAACTTACTGCTGGAAAGGAGGGGGTTTTGTGATTTGACGGCTCATTGGGCATTACTGCGGCGGTTCGATCGGGGTAGTCTACCGTCACTCTACTACGGAGTAATTTAGTGCATGGCTGGTGGACCCAGGTGCTGGCTGTCCCACACATCGGCAAAAGTGAGTAATTTAGTGCATGGCTGGAGGAGGATCCGCACGGTAGAGCGTGTCCACTGTTTTTCTGAAGAAAAAAATGATTACAGCAAGAGTTTCCACTCTTACAATGAAGGAGTGTGAAACACGGCAGCCACTTGAACATACATAGTGCTCCTACTACTAGGCATGTGCAGTGGTTCATACGTCAGTACTACACAATCTTGTTGCTAGTGTTGTAAGATATGACGATAACAAATGATGTTGTGCGCATGTTAACTACTCCTATATGTAACATAGTACTGCTTTTTCGACTGCCTGGTCGAGAATGAACGGTGAGATCAATGTTAACAGAACTAGGTCCACAGCGCACGGAGAGTACCGTGCTACAGTACTCCACGAAACATGAACCATATGAAGCACGAATAGTGTTGGGTGTATGAAGGGTGCACGGGATGGGAGCAAAAGTTCCCTTCTCGACCCACTTTTGGGTGTTTGGAAGAGTGCATGAAGGGTGCATGAGTCCACACTAGTAGGTTGACAAAAGTACACGAAGAAGAAACGACTATATTGAGATGAGAATGCAACCAAACACACCCACATGCTTTGTGCTATAGTGACTGATCTGCACTGTCTGAGTTTGATCCAATGGTCATGTTGCGTCGAGACATGGACATGCCCATGCAGAGGGTGCCTAAACACCACCGAAGTCCCTCTTCTTCTCGAGGCGCACGATGTTGGTGATGCAGGGTGCAACCGCCCGCTCCTGGTCGCTGGGAGCCAATGTCAGGTGCCTCACCTCGGACTCCGTGATCTGCCGCGCCGCCATGGCACTAGGTAGAAGCAATGGGGAGAGGAAGCGATGGGGGCGAAACGGCTGAAAGGCAATGCAATCTACGGGAAGGCGGAGGGAGCGGGGAATCTTTTGGTTTTCACCACGGTAAAATATCGGTCAACGACTTCTCACATCAGGGAGCAGTGGGTTTTTATAGGCGGAGTGATCGTGACTAATTGCTGCCGCGCCTGCTCCCATCAATCAAAAAATTAAAAATCCTGTCGCGCCTGCTCTCGTCGATCAAAAAATTAAAAATCCTGCCGCACCCAAACACCAGAGCAATGCCGCGGTGGATATTTAAATTTACCTGCCGGCAAGTAGATAAAAAAGGGGTGAAAAAACAAATGTGGCGGCGGCCTAGCTAATCGGTCGAACTAGCCCAACTAGCTAGCCACCGTGCTTCACTGATGTACTCGGTGGGAAAGGTGGTCTTTCGTGATTTGACGACTCATTTACTTGCTTCAGCGCTATGACCGAGGAGGACCAGAAAACGCGTGGTAGGGCGTCCCATGTCAGGAAGAATATATGCGTGCACCACCCGGGAGGACCCCGAAACCGCGCGGTAGGGTGTGCCACGTCTCGGCACGGAGGAAAAATGTGTGTGTAAAAATATACTGTATCAGACGTAGTGCCTATGGTTCGACCTCGGGACCCAACCAGTCGGTCGAAAACACCCCACTAGCCACACAGCTTCATCATGCAAACGTGGCACAGAGCATAGATGTGGTTAGCTCCGTCTCGACCAGCCACAACGTCTCTTGTTCTAGGCGATTCTTCTATTTTCCAAGCTTTTTTTAGTTGTAATAACACCACGGCAAGCTAGCGCCGCTCTTCATGTGTGCCCGTGCAAAGGTTAGACAATGGAGAGAAGAGAGATTGAGATCGCAGACCTGGGACCCACCAGTAAGTGAGACAACGGCCATGCACGTGTTGACGAGGCACTCCCTCTACTCTACTCAACACAAGTACTGTATAAAATCAAGTTATGTGACAAAGCCAACAACCGTTCGTTTTTTCAGGCTATCGACTTACACTTTGTAGTCAGTTCGAATCTCGTCTTTCAGATTTGTTAGCTTTAGGTCCAAATTTGATTAATGACAAGTGGGACCCCTGTGTGTTGTTCCGATATTTCAGTGTAGGATGGTTTTTTTGAACAAACACTTTGCGCGGTTAGACAAGTAACGGCATGAGTTACACGTATTTTGCAAGTTTACGAACAAAAATGACAGTGGCATAGAATATCACATCCACCCTGCAACTTAGATACTATGGTGATACGAGTTTTTACACCGTTGGAAGTGAGATCCAATGGCTTGGGAGTAGTCTTTGTAATTATGCGCAATTTCCAAACTCTCCAAAGGTTTTTTCGCAAATAAAACATTCAGGCCTCGTGTGTGCCGCTGCATCTTCGATCCAACGGTGCTCATATTAGGTGCTCCACGTAGCTTCATTACCCTCTTTGGTGATATGAGCATCTAGGTCTTATGATCAGTGATCAGATGGCACATGCGTAGTACTTGTACTTTCTGCGCATTTCCCAAACTCTATCAGCCGTATATTGCAAAAACATTCAAACCTCCTATTGTGGGCGTTAGATCTCAGTGAACTCATATCACCATAGAATCTATGGTGCGCGAGCACCTCATACTCTCCCGTGCGAGAAAACATAAGGTGCTATCACAGCTTGGATGCTACGGTGATACGAGCTTGGAGGTCGTTTGATCTGAGATCCAATGGCATCTGAGCAGTCTTTGTGCTTGTAAGCAGTGGCCGAACTCTTTTGGGGCTTTTCTGCAAAAAACCATTCGAACCACCGAGGAGGTGTTGGGTCACAAATCCAACACCTCCGAAGATCTTATATCACCAAAGCATCTAAGGTGTGGTAGCACATGATATTCTTACATACATGAGAATATGATGTCCTCCTTCATCTTAGATGCTACGGTGATACGAGCTTCGAGGTCGTTGGATATGGGATCAAAGGGAATCTAAGTAGTTTTTGTACAAATTGTGTGCAATTCTCAAACTCATCAAGGTTTCCTGCAAAAATATTAAGACACATCATGTGAGCTGCTATATCTCAGATCTACAAGCTCCAAGCAACTCGTATCGGCATATAGCATCTAAGGTATGGGGCACATGATATTCTCCCGGGGAGGAGGGGTGGGGGTGCACAACCAATCGGTGGTTGGGAGGGTGGGGACAAATATAATCTAAACAACCCTAAACAGAGCTCCACAATTTTATCTAAGGTCGAGGGGTTGACCCCTGACAATCATACCTCTGCCTAAACACAACATTTGCATGTACTGTAGTACTAGACTTAATATTCATGTTTCAGTTCCATGTTCATTTTAAATATTGAACTGAGGACCATGGATGTCTTACATTTTACTCCCTTCGTTCCTAAATATTAGTCTTTTAGAGGCTTCAAATGGACTGGCACATACAGATGTATATAGACATATTCTAGAGTCTAGATTCACTCATTTTGCTCCGTATGTAGTCACTTGTTGAACTCTCTAAAAGACTAATATTTAGGAATAGAAGGAGTATTTTTGAATTCGTGTCATACATGCATGGTTTGGAAAAATAGATGCACTATACTTATTGGATTGTTGTTGTGTTCGTGCGTGTGTGTCTGTGTGTGTGTGTGTGTGTGGTCATATGCTTGATACATACAAATTTTTCTCACCTCCATATTGTTCATCTTTTAAATTTGAATTTGCATTGGAAAACTTACTAGGGATACCATGAAATGTGAAATCCACGTTGAGATCACTATATCACAAACTCACTCTAATTCAACAACTCGTCATAAATAAATTACCACGTTGAGATTAGTATTTGCAAGGAAAATACGGTTATTGTAATACACATAGATTCGTTCGGCAATTTAAAAGGTTCCTTTCGTATTCTCGAATGGTAGGACCCAACAGCGTACCAGCCAGACCTTGGCTCATGTTGATTCTAAAAAAACGGGCTCGTGTCCTTCGGTGGCGTGCGTGGTACGCACGTTAGGCAACCCCAACCAGTCGAGCCTCAGCGTTTCAAGCCAAAATATCTGGCGGCCAGAATTCCAGCCCTAGGAAATTCCCCTCATGTCCCCGGTCCATAATGACTACCGATGAACAACGGAGGGATGCTTTAGTAACTAGACAACGTTACCTACCGTGCCGAGCATGGTTCAATTCCCTCGGTCGCCGCTCGTCAAGGTCACCCGTCAACTGCATTGCCTAGTACTACTAGTACTACACCAGGATGAGCATAGAATTGAACCCGTTTGTTCGTGCCTAGTACTTGAGTTAATATATCAGGCAATGCACTGGTATGGAGGGATTATCCTTTTACTCTGCATATATAACTTGTCTGAAGTCTAACTAAGCAAAATGTTTGACCAAATCCTTTCTTAAGAAATACAACAGGACATATGTACGGCTCGAAAATTTATTGCATGATGCAGGTTATGATATTGTCTCGACTCCTGGATCTTAAATTTCAGAAAATCCAAAAGTGAGCATAAATTCTTGAAACTAAGCATGGTCACGTGATATGGCACAAATATTACTTCGTAAGTTTTTTCTTCAATTTGAGACAAGCTGCTTATGACAAGTTGCACAAATGAAGAGCCAAGGTATTTTGGAACAAAGACCTGTCACGTTAAGGCGAACGCTTTCACTATTGAAACCGTGGGCGTTTACGTGCCGCCACGAGTCCCCGCTTCTCATCGGCAGGTGCCGTCCGAGCAAGCGTGTGAGTCGACAGGAGGCGTGCGAGCAGACCGCTGCGCCGGCTGTCAGGGAGGCGTGCGAGCAGACCGCTGTGCAGGATCACCGGGAGGCGAGCCCTTTGACCAGGCTCCGCCGCCCACCGTCGTCCCAACTGCTCCCACTTTTAATGTCGCCGGCGCCGCAGTTTAAAATCAACCCCGCACTACCCGGTATCGCTACAATCCTCTCTCTTCCTCTCCGATTCTCCTGTCGTGTACCTCCAACTAGCTTGACCTAAACATACGCAATGCCGCATCACGATAGTCTGCCCTTAGTGTTCCAGTTTCCTGAGGAAGACACCTAGCCGGAGTCTCAAGAACATAAGGCGCTTTGGGACGAGCTTGAACTGGTCTTGCGGGAAGACGCCACACTTGTCCCCACTCCCGTTCCGGCTCCCGTCGCCCCGACTGCGCCAGCGCCCATCCTCGTGCACCTGCCAGCGCATGCGCCCGCGCGTGCACTGACGCACACGCTTGTGCCGGTGCCCGTGCACCTGCGCATGCACTGACGTGCGTGCCCGTGTCGGTGCCCGTGCACACGAATGTCTCTATCGCGCCATTGACAACGCCTGTCCCCGCGCGGGTGCCAGTGCCCCCCCTCAGCGGCATGGATGGTCGTCGTCGACCGCTTCCTTGCACCAACGCCAGTCGCCTCCTCCCGCCAGTTCACTCACTCCAAAGTCCAGAACATTTTGGCCTTCCTTGAAGCTAGGCCAACATCCAGGAGTACGTCAACAACGGCGCAACACGCCGCCGTCGCCGTCAGTCAGTGGCCCGACGACACAGAGCACGGCAGAGGAGCCGCTTCCCACTGCGAGACGCCCCCGCCGCCACCGCGTAATCTAAATTTGCCATGAAAAACGTTTGGATTGCCATGCTTAAAATCTGAACGTTTATCATTTCCGTTTATTTTATATCGATCGTCTTATAATTTAAAGTTGGAGTCAGACTGAACGAAATGTATGGTTTGATCGATAGAATGTTCTGCTAGAGCCATATCAAATTAAATATAAAACGTCATCAAGCCACATGTATTCCTTATCATACAACGACCTAGACTGCTTCAATGTCGAGCGCTCAACACGTTTAGCGTGCAGTTAATTTCATGCCAAAAATAGTGCTAATCACATGACAACACGCAAATAATATCCTAGTAGTTATTATCCACATGCACTTAATATACTTCCAAATTAACGTGCATTGCACGTACACACTGACTAGTGCTTCTAGTACGTGAAACTGGTGCCGTGACTTGTGAACGCGTCCAGATATGGTCAACGGCAACATCGCCCGCGAGTTCTTCCTGTTTGCCCGTGCGTCTAAACGCAGAAGGGGAGGAGAGAGAGAGCACACATGGAACCCACCAGTAAGTGAAGGCGAATAGTAATAAAATAATATTACATGTTATCCATTAATTAGGCTGTGGTAATATAAAAGCATTATGTGAAGAAAGGGGGTACAACAAACATTGCTATTCTACGTATGTTGCCTATTGATGTGCGGCTTGAAGGCCCGGTCGCATGTTCGATCCTCGTCCTTTATTCTTTAATTTGTATATGGGTCCAAATTTGTTTCATGACATGTGGGCCCCTCGGTGTGTAGTTTGTAGCACTTTAATTTGTGGGTTGAAATTTGTTCCATTCCAAGTGGACTATCAGTGTGTAGTTTTGTAGCTTATTTATAATAATTAAGGAGAACAACATAGTTTTTTCAATAATACCATGGTGCGATGTTGAAGGCGAGAAATGATGTGCGAGAGAGCGATGAACGAACCAGAGGGAAATCAACTAGGGGAGTTGCATGGGTTGCAACGGTGTTTGGAGTAGTTGTGGGCCGAATGCTACGAAAATATAATCTAAACCGACCGGAACAAATGCCTACAAAAATTAATCCAAGGTTGGAGTGCCCCTCGCAATGTAAATAGCTCTGGCTTTGCGAGGGATGGAGAGGTAGTAGCTTCAACGCGTGGAAGATACGGTGTGAGAAAGTGAGGTCAATTGAGAGACATATAGATAGAGAGACAAAGTGAGTGTGGTCCGACATTCATTGAACAAATATATATGCTCTGGAGAGATATTGTCCGATTGAGCTTTTTGGCAAGGGTGAGGGCTGTAAGATAGAGCTTGAGAGATGATCCAGTCATAGACGTGTAGATATATTTTGTGCGTGGGAGGAAGCAAGGTCAACCGATCACATAGGGTCGTCGTGCGATCGAAAGAGTGAGATGGGTTGGAGAAAGTGACCTAGATAGACGATGTGTGTGAGAGAGTATACAATGTGAATAGGTCGAATTGGGCTCAAACATGGTGATATATCGTTTTTGTCTGAGAAAGAGCGAGGTCAATCGAGACATACGGAGAGAGAGAGAGAGAGAGAGAGAGAGAGATTGAGTGAGCGTGGCCCACCATGAGGTCGAAAGAGTGGCGGCGGCTTGGATGGACTGACCTAGATAGACAATCTATGTGAGAGAGTATAGAGTGTGTCGATCGAGGCCCGAATAGGGAGATATATCATTTGTGTGAAAGAAAACGAGGTTAAACGAGGCTCAGATAAAGAGAGCGAGATTGAGTGAGTGTGGCCCGCCGTGCGGAAGAAAGAGTGAGACTGTCTCGAGGGAGTGACCTAGATATACAACGTGTGTGCGTGTGCATGAGAGGTTGGGGGGTTAGATAGGCAATGCATGTATTTAGCGCGAGAGGGTGAGAGGGAGAGGGGGGGGGGGCGAGAGAGAGCTCGTCATGGGGCGCAACGGCGGGTGTGTGAGGTAAATACATTTGGTAACAGAGTGGAAAAGGGGGTTGTGTAGTTGAGACACTTAGAGATCAAAACATGGAGAGAAAGAATGAACGTGTGTTGGAAATCGATAGCTTCCTAAGGTGGTTAGGAGAGGAAGATTGACCAATACAGGAAGTACGTAGCGTTTGTGCGGGGGGGGGGGGGGCTAAAAACAACATTTGAATGTACATAGTATGAGACTTAATATCGATGTTTCAATTCGGTGTACATTGTAAGATTTGAACCGAGGACCAGGCATATGGGTAATTATTTCGAATTCATGCCATACTAAGTTTTGAAAAGTTGACATTGACTCAGTTTGTTGTGCTATTTTGTAGGTCATATGTTTGAATCCATCCAAAAGTTTTCTCACTACCATGGTGTTCATCATATACATATGAATTTGTATTAAAAAAGTAGCGTGGATACAGTGAAATGCGAAATCCACGTTAGAATTGGAGATCGCTACATGACACACACTCTAATTCAAATAACTAACTACGTGACACACACTCTAATTCAAATAACTAATTATGCGACACACACTCTAATCCACGTTAGCGTGGGTACCGTTTCGATTTTTTTAAATAACTCCTCATTAATTAATTTCTAGTACTCCCTCTGTTCACTTTTATAAGACCTTGTAGACATTTCAGACAATGTGCAAAACAGTTCATTTTAAGTTGTCTGAAATGACTTACGAAAGTGAACGGATGGAGTATCTTGTTTCGAATGACTAATTATTGCAAGGAAAACACGGGCATGGTAATACATACAGTTTCGTTTGCAAATGAAAGAAGATTCGTTTGCATTCTCAAATGTAGGTGCACCAGGCAGACCAGGGTCGTGTCGGGGTGGATGCTGCTTCGGTGCCTTAAAGGCAACTGCCTTTGGGTCACTGACATGTGGGCCAGCCACCTGTTGGGCCCACATGTCATGGACATAAAGGCAGGTGCCTAAAGGCACCAAAGCATAGTCCTGTCGGGGTGGTCGCGTGTGTCGGACGGACACGTAGCACCCAGCCACCCACCCCCCTCCCCCCAAAAAAAGGACGACGACAATATAAGTTCGCACTTCCACGTTTCGGATTGAAATATCTGGCGGCCCCAATTCCAGCCCTGCAAAATCTCTCTTCTCCACCGTCCCCTTCCGCGCCCAGATTGCTCAAATCCCTAATTTGCCGCCAACCCTCGAATCGCCCCTCGTCTCGTCTCTTTCCCCATCGTTCCCCACCTCTGTGCTAGACGACGACGACAAAGACGACGGTCGCGCTTCACGACCGCACCGGAGCTACCTCATCTACGCCCTCGTCCACCGCACCGGGTGGTCCACCGACAATGTCGGCCGCCGCAACCGACATGCCTCACAGACACCAAGTTCCACCGCATCAGGTGCGCTTCACCTACGTCGTCTCCCAGCTCACCGGGGCTACTTCACTAAGCACATCGTCGCACCTCCGCACCCCGAGGCCGTTGGGGCTTCACCAACGGTCTCGTCCACCGCATCATAGTGCTTCACTGCCACTCAAGATCTGCATCCGTGCGCGGCCAGCCAACGCCAGTGCATCACCCTCAACGGCTCTGAAGTGACCCGCACTCTAGCTAGGCGAGCATGCCCAAACACCGGCCCGAACTAGGTATCCACACATCACTCCCTTGTGCATTGTTCCGACAATGTTTGGATATCCTTTCACTGCTCTCTTAGCTTACACGCCTATGCAACTCTGACTTTAACTCTTATTTCTTTCGTAGATATCATCTGAAACAAGAAAATCCATTTTTTTAGCGAAGCATGATGCCGCTATAGGATCTGGTACACATCCTGCACACCCGTATAACCTTATAAGTATCCGTCCTCCGGTACAACATCAAGGTCTATTCCTCTTATTTGATCAACCATTCGCCGTGTCAAAAATGCAGAGGTGGATGCAAGGAGCACAAGGCCTGCACATCCAAGCAAGTGGTAACATGGACTTGTACATGGAACATCCCAAGCGCAAGCAGAGCTACAGTGAGCCTGTACAACGAGCTAGCGTAAGTCCCTGCATTTCATTTCATTTAATTCGTACTGGCATTCGTGTATGATTTGTGTGCAGTGGCTGATCCACGAATTCAAGTTACCAGGGGCAAACATTTTACTTCAAAAATACGAAGACACTTGCACTCCGAAAATCAACATAACTTGAGAAATGTGAAGCTACATGCACTTTTAAAACCAGCTAATGATCCAAAGTAGTTCAGATTATAAACACTAAATGATGCAAGCACCAAAAACACAAAATGCAACATGGTGTACAAGGACTACAAACATGGTCTGTACCTTCTTGAATTATTCGTTCTCTGGCTGAAAATATTGAAGTGTTGCCACCTTTAGCACGGGCCGTCAGTGGGCCCGATGTCCCGTCGGACCATATATGGCCCATGGGCAGCATGGGCCATTCCCAGGCCGAAAGTCACACCGGGCTGAAATGGGCCCATGTCTACATCAGGCCTCTAACAGGCCGAAAGTCACTGGGCTATAGTTGGGCCCAAATATTCGGCGAACAATTAATGGGCCAGGTCTGGCTTCGGGCCGTGAATGGGCCCAAATATTGGGCGAACAATTAACGGGCCAGATCTGGCTTCGGGCCGTAAATGGGCCCAAATATTCGGCGAACAATTAATGGGCCAGATCTGGCTTCAGGCCGTAAATGGGCCTTTATTAAGCATGTCGTTATTGGGCTAGCCCACTAGTACCTGGTTAAGTTCTACGGGCCTTTCACTAGGCCGGCCTTTTTAACCTATATGGGTCTTTGTTGGGCCCAGCCACATGTCGACGTATCATAGGCATGTCTCCTCCAATGGACGGGCGACATCTGGCCCACTGACGAGCTGACAGGTGTTCCCTTCGGCCAATCAGAATTTTACATATGGAAATTTCCCATTGGTCAGGGTTGTTAACGGGTTATCGGATCCAAAATCTGACCCGATAGCTTAACGGTGTTACGTTACGGTGGATGCCACGTGTTGGTCACCCTTGACGAAAGCACTTCTGTGACGCGCGATTTATCATCATGGAAGTGGACACTTCCGTGATGATAATTTTGGTAATGTCATGGAACACTTCTACGACAGCACAGGTATGACTATCTTGATTATATCATAAAATCGTCATGGATGTACATGCATGACAAAAAACGTGACCTACTGTGACAAACACGTATCATCACGGAAGTGTACTTTTTTTGTAGTGTACATCAACATCATAGCCCCTCCGATGAAGTGTGAGTAGTTTACCTCAGACCTTCGGGTCCATAGTTATTAGCTAGATGGCTTCTTCTCTCTTTTTGGATCTCAATACAATGTTCTCCCCCTCTCTTGTGGAGATCTATTCGATGTAATCTTCTTTTTTTGCGGTGTGTTTGTTGAGACCGATGAATTATGGGTTTATGATCAAGATTATCTACGAACAATATTTGAATCATCTCTGAATTCTTTTACGTATGATTGGTTATCTTTGCAAGTCTCTTCGAATTATCAGTTTGGTTTGGCCTACTAGATTGATCTTTCTTGCAATGGGAGAAGTGCTTAGCTTTGGGTTCAATATTGCGGTGTCCTTTCCCAGTGACAGTAGGGGCAGAAAGGCACGTATTGTATTGTTGCCATCGAGGATAACAAGATGTTTTTTATCATATTGCATGAATTTATCCCTCTACATCATGTCATCTTGCTTAAGGTGTTACTCTGTTTTCTTGAACTTAATACTCTAGATGCATGCTGGATAGCGGTCGATGAGTGGAGTAATAGTAGTAGATGCAGGCAGGAGTCGGTCTACTTGTCTCGGACATGATGCCTATATACATGATCATACCTAGATATTCTCATAACTATGCTCAATTCTGTCAATTGCTCAACAGTAATTCGTTCACCCACCGTAAAATACTTATGATCTTGAGAGAAGCCACTAGTGAAACCTATGGCCCCCGGTTCTATCTTCATCATATTAATCTTCCAATACTTAGTTATTTCCTTTGCTTTTTTACTTTGCTTTTATTTTACTTTGCATCTTTATCACAAAAACACAAAAAAATTATCCTATCATATCTATTAGATCTCACTCTCGTAAGTGACCGTGAAGGGATTGACAACCCCTTATCGCGTTGGTTGCGAGGAGTTATTTTCTTTGTGCAGGTACGAGAGACTCTCGCGTAGCCTCCTACTGGATTGATACCTTGGTTCTCAAAAACTGAGGGAAATACTTACGCTACTTTGCTGCATCATCCTTTCATCTTCAAGGAAATCCAACGCACTGCTCAAGAGGTAGCAGCCATAGAGTTGTGGTCTTTCTTCTTCTTGGCATAGACATCCAAGTCATCTTCATGCTCTTTAGGGGCATTTATTAACTTTGCCCACTCCTCAACAGTTGACTGGTACCTTGTACCCTCAGACATCCATACAATTCTACCATCTGGATAAAAATGAGGAGTGGAGTAGAATTGCATGATGAGTTCATCATTCCATTTTGTCAGCTCTTGACCCACAAACTCGTCAACACCACATGCTCTGAAGCTATCATATACACATGGAAAATGATCTTCATTCTCATCAATGTACTCCTAGTCAGCCCACTTCATGTCACAAACTATAGGCTTCTTGTCCAGTAGAATGGTTTCATAGAAATCTTGTTGTTCTTTGGTGTGGAACCTGTAGTCCACTGCAGTTCTCCTCCTCACACCATATGGATCACTCTATCTCCAAAGTCTCAGACCTGCATCCTTCCTGATGCTCATATCCTCTGCCACTGGATGGGTGTCATTGTGATCTGGAATCTTTGGTTTAAGTTTCCTTAGCACTTGGGCTTCAGCATCTTCTTCTTCCATTTCAGGCACTGGGACCTTGTTCTTTTCTGCAGCTGGAATGTTCCTAGTGCTCCTCTTGGGCTTTGAAGTCTTTTGATCTTGAGCAGCAGCCTTGGGGTAGTCTTGGGCTTTGATGTAGCAGCCCTGACTTAATTGCACCCCCATCAGTTTCTGGGACTTGGGTGCTGGTGCAGCATCCTCTTCCTCTTCAGCTGGATCCCTCATCATAGAGGATCTCCCAATGACTCTAGTAGTGGTCTTCTTGACCCTCTCCTTCCTCTTCTTACTCTCTCTAGCAGCCTCTTCAGTTGGCTCAGAAGTTTCAACAGTTGAGCCTTGGCCTTTAAGGTTGCACCCTCTTGGCAGGGGCCTTCTTATGCAATCCAGGCATTGTTGTAGCAGCAGTATCATATTCCTTCTTCAGGACTTTCTTCTTGGAGCTAACTTCCTCCTTTGTAGCCACATAGTCCTCATCCTCAGAATCTGAGGTTTTCTTCTTCCTTGATATAGTGGTTGCCTTGGGCAAATTGCTTGGAGTGCTCCTACTGCCATCATCACAGCTGCTTGAGGGACTAGTTCCCTCACTCATGTGCACTTGCTCTTCTGATTTGTTCTAGCTATCACTATGGTCAGACATTCTGGCAAGCAAACCGACAGCAGACCTTGTGAATGGATATAGATGAGGTAGAGTGGATGATCATCACAAGGTGTAGAGTTTTTGCAAACAGATGAGTCAAAAACTTAGTTTTAGTTCTCCATAAAAATCATTTCGGAGCTACCGATTTGTTAAACTCGGTGACACCGAAGCAACTCTTGGAGTCTAAACTAGTGAACTCAGTCACAGCGAGTCATAGTTCGGTGGCTCCGAGATTGCTAGGGTTTCACAGAGAGTCAAACTTGGTCGCACCGATTTGCAACTTTCGGCCAGACCGAAAGTGCAAGTGCTATGGCCTAGGTCAAATCGGTGAGACCGATTTATACAACTCGGTCGGTCCGAGATGAGTTCAGCGGAAACCTAACCCTAAATTCGAATCAAACCTAGTCTAAGGAACGTTTTCTCAGGATAGATTGATTTCATACGTGGTTAAGAACATGGCATTGCATTGTGCTAGGAATCGGAGTAAGGAATTAGCACAAAAGATCGAACTCATACCTGATGTCTACTACACAACCTTTGATGTTGGGCCTCCAAGTGTAGAGGTTTGTAGGACAGTAGCAAATTTCCCTCAAGTGGATGACCTAAGGTTTATCAATCCGTAGGAGGCGTAGGATGAAGATGGTCTCTCTCAAACAACCCTGCAACCAAATAACAAAGAGTCTCTTGTGTCCCCAAGACACCCAATACAATGGTAAATTGTATAGGTGCACTAGTTCGACGAAGAGATGGTGATACAAGTGGTATATGGATGGTAGATAAAGGTATTTGTAATCTGAAAATATAAAAACAGCAAGGTAACTAATGATAAATGTGAGCACAAACGGTATTGCAATGCTAGGGAACAAGGCCTAGGGTTCATACTTTCACTAGTGCAAGTTCTCTCAACAATAATAACATAATTGGATCATATAAATATCCCTCAACATGCAATAGAGAGTCCCTCCAAAGTCACTAATAGCGGAGAACAAACGAAGAGATTATGGTTGGGTACGAAACCACCTCAAAGTTATCCTTTCTGATCGATCTATTCAAGAGTCCGTAGTAAAATAACATGAAGCTATTCTTTCCGTTCAATCTATCATGGAGTATGTACTAGAATAACACCTTAAGACACAAATCAACCAAAACCCTAATGTCACCTAGATACTCCAATGTCACCTCAACTATCCGTGGGTATGATTATACGATATGCATCACACAATCTCAGATTCATCTATTCAAACCAACACAAAGTACTTCAAAGAGTGCCCCAAAGATTCTACCGGAGAGTCAAGACGAAAACGGGTGCCAACCCCTATGCATAGGTTCATGGGCGGAACCCGCAAGTTGATCACCAAAACATACATCAAGTGGATCAATAGAATACCCCATTGTCACCATGGGTATCCCACGCAAGACATACATCAAGTGTTCTCAAATCCTTAAAGACTCAATCTGATAAGATAGCTTCAAAGGGAAAACTCAATCCATTACAAGAGAGTAGAGGGGGAGAAACATCATAAGATCCAACTATAATAGCAAAGCTCGCGATACATCGAGATCGTACCACCTCAAGAACACGAGAGAGAGAGAGAGAGAGAGGTCAAACACATAGCTACTGGTACATACCCTCAGCCCCGAGGGAGAACTACTCCCTCCTCGTCATGGAGAGCACCGGGATGATGAAGATGGACACCAGAGAGGGATTCCCCCTCCGACAGGGTGCCGGAACAGGTCTAGATTGGTTTTCGGTGGCTACGGAGGCTTCTGGCGGCGAAACTCCCAATCTATTGTGCTCCCCGAAGTTTTTAGGGTATATGGGTATATATGGGAGGAATAAGTACGTCGGTGGACCTCCGGGCTGTCCACGAGGTAGGGGGCGCGCCCAGGTGGGGTGGGCGTGCCCCCACCCTCGTGGGCAGCCCGGGACTCTCCTGGTCCAACTCCGATACTCCGTGGGCTTCTTCTGGTCCAAAAATAAGTTCCGTGAAGTTTCAGGTCAATTGGACTCCGTTTGATTTTCCTTTTCTGCGATACTCTAAAACAAGGAAAGAACAGAAGCTGGCACTGGGCTCTGGGTTAATAGGTTAGTCCCAAACATAATATAAAAGTGTATAACAAATCCCATAAACATCCAAAACAGATAATATAATAGCATGGAACAATAAAAAATTATAGATACGTTGGAGACGTATCAGCATCCCCAAGCTTAATTCCTGCTCGTCCTCGAGTAGGTAAATGATAAAAACAGAATTTTTGATGTGGAATGCTACCTAACATATTCATCATGTATTTCTCTTTAATGTAGCAAGAATATTCAAATCCATAAGATTCAGGACAAAAGTTTAATGTTGACATAAAAATAATAATACTTCAAGCATACTAACTAAGCTATCATGTCTTCTCAAAATAACATGGCCAAAGAAAGTTCATCCCTACAAAATCATATAGTTTGGTCATGCTCCATTTTCATCACACAAGAATTATCTCATCATGCACAACCCCGATGACAAGCCAAGCTATTGTTTCATACTTTAGTAATCTCAAAAAAATTCAACCTTTATGCAATACATGAGCGTGAGCCATGGATATAGCATTATGGGTGGAATAGAATATAATGAGGGGGTTATGTGGAGAAGACAAAAAGGAGAAAGTCTCACATCGACGCGGCTAATCAATGGGCTAGGGAGATGCCCATCAATTGATGTCAATGCAAGGAGTAGGGATTGCCATGCAACGGATGCACTAGAGCTATAAATGTATGAAAGTTCAACAAAAGAAACTAAGTGGGTGTGCATCCAACTTGCTTGCTCATGAAGACCTAGGGCACTTGAGGAGGCCCATTGTTGGAATATACAAGCCAAGTTCTGTAATGAAAATTTCCCACTAGTATATGAAAGTGACAAAACAAGAGACTCTCTATCATGAAGATCATGGTGCTACTTTGAAGCACAAGTGTGAAAAAAGGATAGTAGCATTGTACCTTTTATTTTTTTTATTTGGCCTTTTTTTTGGGACAATGCTCTATTAATGATGATCATCCCACTTCTATTTATTTACAACTCAAAGATTACAACTCGATACTAGAACAAGATATGACTCTATATGAATGCCTCCGGCGGTGTACCGGGATTGCGATGAATCAAGAGCGACATGTATGAAAATTTATGAACGGTGGCTTTGCCACAAATACGATGTCAACTACATGATCATGCAAAGCAATATGACAATGATGAAGCGTGTCATAATAAACGGAATGGTGGAAAGTTGCATGGCAATATATCTCGGAATGGCTATGGAAATGCCATAATAGGTAGGTATGGTGGCTGTTTTGAGGAAGGTATATGGTGGGTTTATGATACCGGTGAAAGTTGCGCGGTACTAGAGAGGCTAGCAATGGTGGAAGGGTGAGAGTGCATATAATCCATGGACTCAACATTAGTCATAAAGAACTCACATACTTGTTGCAAAAATTTATTAGTTATCGAAACGAAGTATTACGCACATGATCCTAGGGGGGTAGATTGGTAGGAAAAGACCATCGCTCGTCCCCGACCACCACTCATAAGGAGGACAATCAATAAATACATCATGCTCCGACTTCTTAACATAACGGTTCACCATACGTGCATGCTACAGGAATCACAAACTTCAACACAAGCATTTCTCAAATTCACAACTACTCAACTAGCACGACTCTAATATCACCATCTCCGTATCTCAAAACAATTATCAAGTATCAAACTTCTCTTAGTATTCAATGCACTATATATGAAAGTTTTTATTATATCCCTCTTGGATACCCATCGTATTAGGACTAAATTCATAACCAAAGCAAATTACCATGCTGTTCTAAAGACTCTCAACATAATATAAGTGAAGCATGAGAGTTCATATATTTCTTCAAAATAAAACCACCACCGTACTCAAAAAAGATATAAGTGAAGCACTAGAGCAAATGACAAACTACTCCAAAAGATATAAGTGAAGATCAATGAGTAGTCGAATAGTTATGCAACTATGTGAAGAATCTCTAACATTTAGGAATTTCAAATCTTGGTATTTTATTCAAACAGCAAGCAAAACTAAATAAAATAAAATGATGCTCCAAGCAAAACACATATCATGTGGCGAATAAAAATATAGCTCCAAGTAAAGTTACCGATGAACGAAGACGAAAGAGGGAATGTCTTCCGGGGCATCCCCAAGCTTAGGCTTTTGGTTGTCCTTGAATATTACCTTAGGGTGCCTTGGGAATCCCCAAGCTTAGGCTCTTTCCACTCCTTATTCCATAGTCCGTCGAATCTTTACCCAAAACATGAAAACTTCACAACACAAAACTTAACAGAAAACTCATGAGCTCCGTTAGTGAAAGAAAGCAAAACACCACTTCAAGGTACTGTAATGAACTCATTCTTTATTTATATTGGTGTTAAACCTACTGTATTCCAACTTCTCTATGGTTTATAAACTCTTTTACTAGCCATAGACTCATCAAAATAAGTAAACAACACATGAAAAACAGAATCTGTCAAAAACAGAACAGTCTGTAGTAATCTGGATCAAACATATACTTCTGGAACTCATACAATTCTCAAATAAATTGTTGGACGTGAGAAATTTATCTATTAATCATCTACAAAAATAATTAACTAAATAGCACTCTCCAATAAAAAAATGGCAGCAATTCTCGTGAGCGCTAAAGTTTCTGTTTTTTACAGCATGATCAACAAAACTTTCCCCAAGTCTTCCCAACGGTTCTACTTGGCACAAACACTAATTAAAAGCATAAAAACTCAATCATAACAGAGTACAGATAAATTATTTATTACTAAACAGGAGTAAAAAGCAAGAATAAAAATAAAATTGGGTTGCCTCCCAACAAGCACTACCGTTTGACGCCCCTAGCTAGGCATGATGATTTCAATGATGCTCACATAAAGGATAAGAATTGAAACATAAAGAGAGCATCATGAAGAATATAACTAGCACCTTTAAGCCTAACCCACTTCCTATGCATAGTGATTTTGTGAGCAAACAACTTGTGGAAACAAGAATCAACTTGCATAGGAAGGTAAAACAAGCAAAACTTCAAGATTTTAAGCACATAGAAAAGAAACTTGATATTATTGCAACTCCTACAAGCACATATTCCTCCCTCATAATAGTTTTCAGTAGCATCATGAATGAATTCAACAATATAACCAGCACATAAAGCATTCTTTTCATGATCTACAAGCATAGAAAATTTAATACTCTCTACATAAGCAAAATTCTTCTTATGAATAATAGTGGGAGCAAACTCAACAAAATAATTATCATGTGAGGCATAATCCAATTGAAAACTAAAATCATGATGACAAGTTTCATGGATACATTATTATTTATAGCATACAAGTCATCACAATAATCATCATAGATAGCAACTTTGTTCTCATAATCAATTGGAACCTCTTCCGAGATAGTGGAATCATTATTAAATAAAGTCATGACCTATCCAAATCCACTTTCATCAATATAATCATCATAAATAGGAGGCATGCTTTCATCATAATAAATTTTATCATCAAAACTTGGGGGACAAAAAATATCATCTTCATCAAACATAGCTTCCCCAAGCTTGTGGCTTTGCATATCATTAGCATCATGGATATTCAAGGAATTCATACTAACAACATTGCAATCATGCTCATCATTCAAATATTTAGTGCCAAACATTTTATTGCATTCTTCTTCTAACACTTAGGCACAATTTTCCTTTCCATCATACTCACGAAAGATATTAAAAAGATGAAGCGTATGAGGCAAACTTAATTCCATTTTTTGTAATTTTGTTTTATAAATTAAACTAGTGATAAAACAAGAAACTAAAAGACTCGATTGCAAGATCTAAAGATATGCCTTCAAGCACTCACCTCCCCGGCAACGACGCCAGAAAAGAGCTTGATGTCTACTACACAACCTTCTTCTTGTATACGTTGTTGGGCCTCCAAGTGCAGAGGTTTGTAGGACATTAGCAAATTTCCCTCAATTGGATGACCTAAGGTTTATCAATCCGTAGGGGGAGTAAATGAAGATGGTCTCTCTCAAACAACCCTGCAACCAAATAACAAAGAGTCTCTTGTGTCCGAAACACACCCAATACAATGGTAAATTGTATAGGTGCACTAGTTCGGCGAAGAGATGGTGATACAAGTGGTATATGGATGGTAGATAAAGGTATTTGTAATCTAAAAATATAAAAACAGCAAGGTAACTAATGATCAAAGTGAGCACAAACGGTATTGCAATGCTAGGGAACAAGGCCTAGGGTTCATACTTTCACTAGTGCAAGTTCTCTCAACAATAATAACATAATTGGATCATATAAATATCCCTCAAAATGCAACAGAGAGCCACTCCAAAGTCACTAATAGCGGAGAACAAACGAAGATATTATGGTAGGGTACGAAACCACCTCAAAGTTATCCTTTCTGATCGATCTATTCAAGAGTCCGTAGTAAAATAACATGAAGTTATTCTTTCCATTCAATCTATCATAGAGTTCGTACTAGAATAACACCTTAAGACACAAATCAACAAAAACCCTAATGTCTCCTAGATACTCCAATGTCACCTCAAGTATCTGTGTGTATGATTATATGATATGCATCACACAATCTCATATTCATCTATTCAAACCAACACAAAGTACTTCAAAGAGTGCCCCAAAGATTCTACCGGAGAGTCAAGACGAAAACGTGTGCCAACCCCTATGCATAGGTTCATGCGCGGAACCCGCAAGTTGATCACCAAAACATACATCAAGTGGATCGATAGAATACCCCATTGTCACCACGGGTATCCCACGCAAGACATACATCAAGTGTTCTCAAATCCTTAAAGACTCAATCCGATAGGATAACTTCAAAGGGAAAACTCAATCCATTACAAGAGGGTAGAGGGGGAGAAACATCATAAGATCCAACTATAATAGCAAAGCTCGCGATACATCAAGATCGTACCACCTCAAGAACATGAGAGAGAGAGAGATCAAACACATAGCTACTGGTACATACCCTCAGCCCCAAGGGAGAACTACTCCCTCCTCATCATGGAGAGCACCGGATGATGAAGATGGCCACTGGAGAGGGATTCCCCCCTCCAGAAGGGTGCCCGAATGGGTCTAGATTGGTTTTCGGTGGCTACAGAGGCTTCTGGCGGCGAAACTCCCGATCTATTGTGCTCCCCAAAGTTTTTAGGGTATATGGGTATATATGGGAGGAAGAAGTACGTCGGTGGACCTCCAGGCTGTCCACGAGGCAGGGGGGCGCGCCCAGGGGGGTGGGCGCGCGCCCCTACCCTCGTGGGCAGCCCGGGACACTCCTGGTCCAACCCCGATACTCCGTGGGCTTCTTCTGGTCCGAAAATAAGTTCCGTGAAGTTTCCGGTGAATTGGACTCCGTTTGATTTTCCTTGTCTACGATACTGTAAAACAAGGAAAAAACAGAAACTGGCACTGGGCTCTGGGTTAATAGGTTAGTCCCAAAAATAATATAAAAGTGTATAATAAAGCCCATAAACATCCAAAACAGATAATATAATAGCATGGAACAATAAAAAATTATAGATACGTTGGAGACGTATCAATACCCTAGTTTGGCGGTGAGTTCGCTACGGCGGCAACGGAGGGGTTGAATCCCGTTAACGGTGACGAAAACTAGCGGCTGGAGGTCGCTGGCGGCGAGAAGACGATCCGGAGACCCGAGGCGGCAGAGCAGGACACGCGCGGGATGGAGGGTTTTGAAGAAATTTCCAAAATCTCACCCGTGGGTATATATATCTTGACCCTGTCGGTGTGACCGAGTGGAACAAATCGGTGGCACCGAGATGCAGAATCGCGAGCGGTTACTACAACTCAGTGTGACCGAAGAGTTCAAATCGGTTGCACCGAGATTGAAAACCTAGATCAACTCAGTGAACTCGGTGTGACCGAACTGGATGGATCGGTCAGACCGAAATGCACAGAGAGGTTTTGGAAGTTTAAGTCTATGACGAATCGGGGACTCCGAGTGCTCCTCACATAGAGTGGTTCGAATATGACTTGATCAAACTTTGTGATGTAGCATGAATTGAGTTTGAGACGAGAAAAGCATATATAGCTAGAGGAGGTTCTTAGGCATTCTTGTCCATCCACTTGGCAAAAGAGAAAGAGCCAAACAATCAAAACAACAAGTGGATGTCCTCGAATGAGTAAAATATGCAATCAACATGCTCATACAATAAAATGGCAAATGAAATATGTGACAGCGCATGCACAAACACTCTAGCATCTATCAAGTAATTGGTGATGACCAGGTCATCTATATATGAGTATATTGACTTAGGAGTCAAATGAGAACATTTGATCATAGGTCATACTCATCGTTTAAGCACAAGTGGGGTTACCACTTTTACATAAAGCATTGTTGTCTTCAGACCATTAGAGTTGCTTTAGCTCAATTGTTAGAGTAAATCTCCCCCTAGATGTGATATCCCCCCTAAGAGGGATGAACTAACCTTAGGTTTTGTCGATGATGACTTCATGTAGATGTTGAAGATGTGGATGCTCAATGTTGATGTAGATCATTTGGAGCTATCCATTGGAGTGAGTTGCACTTTCAATACCTACACGGGTTAGTCCCACAAGGAACAAACAAGGACATCCATAGACATAGAGTGATGTTCACACAAGATGATGTCCATGAAAGCAATAGGTTATCTTGTCCCTTGTCTTACCAATAAGAGGGTTTGTGACTCCTTGAACTAGTGCAAGATGTGAAAGTTGTTTGCACTTGTCCTTGCCAAAATTACATGAGTGAAGTTTGTTGGTAGAGTCACCCTCAAGAACTCTCTAGTCCTTCTTCTTCGGGATCGACATCATCTTGATGGGAATCCTTGGAGTTGTAGTCGTACTTGATGAAGTAGAACTCGATGTAGTCTTGGGAACCCACTTGACCAAGGCCTTAGCAGCTTCTTCAAATGCATCAATCTCCTCTTAAAACTTGTCCTTGCCCTTTTGCTTGTGGTCATATTGAGCTTGTGTCCCTTGGAAAGAAGTAGGATCATACTTCTCTTGTTAAGGAACAAACTTCGTCTTGGGGTATTGATCTTCATCCCACTCAACTCAATTGGCATTGAACTTTTGTTCAAAACCAATACCTTGATTCTTCCGGTGCCTTCCTTGATTGCGTACAATTTCCTCAAATTGCTTACTCCCGGCAAGGCTCTTGTAAACAACTTTCTCTATAATTCCCTTCAATAAGCTATTTTCTTGCTGAAGTGTAACTTGGCTAAGAGAATCATTAGTGGAATCAAGAGAACTACTAGAAGCAACAACATTGGATTTAGCATGATTATTGTTACTACTAGAAGAAGAATCTTTCTTCCTCTTGTTGCTAGATTTAACTTGTGGCATGTAAGTAGACAAGAGTAAATGCTTGGCAATGTAAGAAGAACTTTTCTTGCGAACACCATCATTGATTGCTTTTAAGAACCCATGCTCTTGCTCAAGGTTGAGCTTTTCAAAGTGTAGCTTCTCATGACTCTTTAAAAGTTCTCGATGATCTTCCAAGGTAGTTTCATGAGCTAACTTAAGAGTGTTTAGCTCTTTAGTTAGACATTCAATCTATTTCTTATCATCATCATTCATTTTATCTTGAGTAAAATGATTAATAGCAAGTTCATCATAGTTTTCATCACTAGAGGTGTCAACAAGTAAATCATCATCACCTAGCAAATCATCTTCATCACTACTGAAATCAACATACTCGGGGTGTGATACCTTTGGGCCTTTAGCCATGAAGCATCTTCCAATTCCTTCATTTAGTGAGTCAAATATGCCATAGGAGTTGGTTGACACAAGTGCTAGACCGGCAACACCTTCATCTTGAGTATATTCAGAGTCGGAGTGATAACTTCTCTCGGAGTGATTGTCGGAGTCGGAGCCGGATACCCATTCACCAACATGAGCTTGATGTCTTCGTTTCGTGTAGATCCTTGATGACTTGTACTTCCTTTCTGAATCCTTGCTTCTCTGTGATGTTCTTCGTTCATAACGATCATATCTACTCCTTCTTTCTCTTGGTGGTGATTCTTCTCTTCTACTTCTCCTTTTGGGTGAATCTTCTCTTCGTTTGTAAGGAGCCGTTGTTGGGAAACGCAGTAATTTCAACAATTTTCCTACGCACACGCAAGATCTATCTAGATAGGTAATGCATAGCAACAAGAGGGGAAGAGTGTAGTCTACGTACCCTCGTAGACCGTAAGCGGAAGCATTATGACAACACGGTTGATGTAGTCGAACGTCTTCACGATCCGACCGATCCTAGCACCGAAGGTACAACACCTCCACGATCTACACACGTTCAGCTCGGTGACGTCCCACAAACTCTAGATCCAGCTGAGTGTCGAGGGAGAGTTTCGTCAGCACGACGGCGTGATGACGGTGATGATGAAGCTATCGGAACAGGGCTTCGCCTAAGCACCACTACGATATGACCGAGGTGGATTATGGTGGAGGGGGGCACCGCACACGGTTAAGACAAAGATCAAATTGTGTGTCTATGGGGTGCCCCCTCCCCCGTATATAAAGGAGTGGAGGAGGGGGGCGGCCCTCTATGGCGCGCCCTAGGGGAGTCCTACTCCCACCGGGAGTAGGATTCACCCCTTCGAAGTAGTAGGAGTAGGAGAGAAGGATGGGGAGGAGAGAAGGAAGGAAAGGGGGCTAACCCAATTCGGATTGGGCTAGGGGGGCGCGCCTCCCACCTTTTGCCTTCCTCTCCTCTATTCCACTAAGGCCCAATAAGGCACATATACTCCCTGGAGGGTTCCGGTAACCTCCCGGTACTCCGGAAAATACCCAAACTCATCCGGAACCATTCCGATGTCCAAAGATAGGCTTCCAATATATCGATCTTTATGTCTCAACCATTTCGAGACTCCTCGTCGTGTCCGTGATCAAATCTGGGACTCCGAACTACCTTCGGTACATCAAAACACATAAACTCATAATACTGATCATTAAGCGTGCAGACCCTACGGGTTTGAGATCTATGTAGACATGACCGAGACTCATCTCCAGTCAATAACCAATAGCTGAACCTGGATGCTCATATTGGTTCCTACATACTCTATGAAGATCTTTATGGGTCAAACCGCACAACAACATACGTTGTTCCCTTTTCCATCGGTATGTTACTTGCCCGAGATTCGAGCGTCGGTATCTCAATACCTAGTTCAATCTCGTTACCGACAAGTCTCTTTACTCGTTCCGTAATGCACCATCCTGCAACTAACTCATTAGTTATATTGCTTGCAAGGCTTATAGTGATTTGCATTACCGAGAGGGCCCAGAGATACCTCTCCGATACTCGGAGTAATCTCGATCTATGCCAACTCAACAAACACCATCGGAGACACATGTAGAGCATCAGCCACCCAGTTACGTTGTGACGTTTGATAGCACACTAAGTGTTCCTCCGGTATTCGGGAGTTGCATGATCTCATAGTCATAGGAACATGTATAAGTTATGGAGAAAGCAATACCAACAAACTAAACGATCATCGTGCTATGCTAACGGATGGGTCAAGTCAATCACATTATTCTCTAATGATGTGATCCTGTTAATCAAGTGACAACTCTTGTCTATGGTCAGGAAACATAACCATCATTAATTCAACGAGCTAGTCAAGTAGAGGCATACTAGTGACACTCTGTTTGTCTATGTATTCACACATGTACTAAGTTTCCGGTTAATACAGTTCTAGCATGAATAATAAACATTTATCATGATATAAGGAAATATAAATAACAACTTTATTATTGCCTCTAGGGCATATTTCCTTCAGTCTCGCACTCATTGGAGTAGTGTCCGGGTCTTCCACAATTGTAGCAATTACGTTCATGACTCGAAGATCTTTTGTCATTGTAGGACCTTGACTTGGAACTTCTTTCCTTGCTTCTATTCTTGTAGAACTTGTTGAAGTTCTTCACCATTAGGCTCAATTCTTCATTGAAGGCTTGTTTCTCACTTGATGATGTAGGAGCATCACATGAGTCTTTGTAAGCACCACTAGACTTGTTGTGAAGCTCTTCCTTATCCTTGAGTGACATCTCATGAGCAACAATTCTTCGAATGACTTCCGTTGGCTTGAGATCTTTGTAATTGGGAATCATTTGGATCAATGTGCACAGGGTATCATATTTTCCATCCAAGGCTCTTAGGATTTTCTTGATGATGAATCTATCGGTCATCTCTTCACTTCCTAAGCCGGCAATCTCATTTGTAATGAGAGCAAGCCTAGAGTACATTTCAGCGACACCTTCACCATCCTTCATTTTGAACTTGTCAAGTTGACTTTGAAGCACATCCAATTTGGATTCCTTGATGGAGTCGGTACCTTCGTGCATATCAATCAAAGTATCCCAAATTTCCTTTGCATTCTCAAGACGGCTGATTTTGTTGAATTCTTTGGGGCACAATCCGTTGAAGAGGATATCGCAAGCTTGAGCGTTGTATTGCACCATCTTCAACTCTTCCGTGGTAGCTTCATGGTTTGGTTCTCTCCCATCAAAGAATTCACCTTGCAAGCCAATACACACAATAGCCCAAACGGCGGGGTTATGTCCAAGAATATGCATTTTCATTTTATGCTTCAAACTAGTAAAATTAGTACCATCAAAGTAAGGACCTCTACGGTGGTAATTTCCCTCGCTAGACGCCATACACTCCTAGGTTGTGAAACCAAGGCTATGATCACCAAAAGCTATGGAAATCAAGGCAAATGGAGACCAAAGCTTTGATACCACTTGTAGAATCAAAAGTATATCTAGAGGGGGGGTAATTAGACTACTTGACTTATTAAAAATCTAGCCTTTTCCCAATTTTCAGTCTTGGCAGATTTTAGCAACTTAGCACAAGTCAAGCAATCAACCTACACATGCATATCTAAGAGTATAGCAGCGGAATGCAAAACATTTGCATATGAAGGTAAAGGGAGGAGTTTGGAGGGAGCAAACACAATGTAGACACGGAGATTTTTGGCGTGGTTCTGATAGGTAGTGCTATCGTACATCCACGTTGATGGAGACTTCAACCCATGAAGGGTAATGGTTGCGCGAGTCCATGGAGGGCTCCACCCACAAAGGGTCCACGAAGAAGCAACCTTGTCTATCCCACAATGGCCATCGCCACGAAGTACTTGCCTCACTAGGGTAGATCCTCATGAAGTAGGTGATCTCCTTGACCGTACAAACTTCTTGGTTCAACTCCACAATCTTGACAGAGGCTCCCAAGTGACACCTAACCAATCTAGGAGACACCACTCTCCAAAAGGTAATAGATGGTGTGTTGATGATGAACTCCTTGCTCTTGTGCTTCAAATGATAGTCTTCGCAACACTCAACTCTCTCTCACAGATTTGGATTTGGTGGAAAGATGATTTGAGTGGAAAGCAACTTGGGGAAGGCTAGAGATCAAGATTCTTGTGGTTGGAATGGAATATCTTGGTCTCAACACATGAGTAGGTGGTTCTCTCTCAAAAAATGAATGCTGGAAGTGTAGGCACGTTCTGATGGCTCTCTCTACAAATGGAGAGTGGGTGGAGGGGTATTTATAACCTCCACACAAAACCTAACCATTACACACAATTTACCAGACTCGGTGGGACCGAATCAGAAAACTCGGTCAGACCGATTTAGTTCAAAATGTGAACGCTAGGATTTTCGGTGGGACCGACATGTCAACTCGGTAGGAACGATTTCATTAGGGTTAGGGCATAACGTAATCTCGATGAGACCGATCACATAAACTCGGTAGGACCGATTTCTGTAATAGGCAAACAGAGAGTTGGTCAGGCAAACTCGGTGGGACCGAATCACTCATTTCAGTGAGATCGAAACATTGCGAAAAGGAAACAGAGAGTTTGCATTGCGAACTCGGTGGGACCGATTGCTCATCTCGGTTGGACCGAAACGTTACGAATGGAAACCGAGAGTTTACAATCCCATCTCGGTGAGACCGAGATCCCTTTCGGTGAGACCGAAGTGACTAGGGTTTCTGGCAGTGGCTATGTCAAATGAACTCGGTGGCGCCGGATAGATAATTTCGATGGGGCCGAGTTTGACTTTTGGTTTGGGACATATGTGGATATGAGAAAGTGGTTGAGGGCTTTTGGAGCATATCACTAAGCATTTTGAGCAAGCAAGCCATTAAGAAACACCTCATCCCCTTTTAATAGTATTGGCTTTTCCTATGGACTCAATGTTATCGTGGATCACTAAATGAAAATGTAGAGTCTTGAGCTTGAGACAATATGTGTCCTTAGCATTTTGAGGGGTCCACATTCTTAATCCATGCCATGCCAATCACTGAAATGATCATCTTGAAATAGCATTAGTTCAATGAGCTATATGTTGTTAGTAATTACCAAAACCACCCAGGGATAGTTGCACTTTCAAAAAAACAAGCAAAAAACAACAACTTGCACTGGGCACTAGGTCAATAGGTTAGTCCCAAAAAATGATATAAAGTTCCTATAAAATGATTGTAAAACATCCAAGAATGATAATAAAACAGCATGAATACTTCATAAATTATAGATATGTTGGAGACGTATCAACATCCCCAAGATTAATTCCTACTCGTCCTCGAGTAGGTAAATGATAAAAGAAATAATGTATGAAGTGTGAATGCTAGCACTACAAAAAAAAGACACATCTGTGACATTTTGGGCCGAACGAATTTTTTTTCTGTCATACATATGTCACTTCTATGACGATAATTGTGACAAAACCCGGTATCATCATAGATGTGGTGGGCTCCTACTTCTATGACAAAAAATCATGACAGAAAATGGGCTTTTCGTCATGGGCGGGCCGGAGACGCAGCTGCATGACATTCTTTGGGCCGTCCATGACGGAAAAAACCGTGGTAGAAGCGAGGGGGGGGGGGAATTTCGGGGAGTTCCTGGTTACGGTGGGAGGTCGGGGGCCGAGCGATGCGCGTTTCTCTCGTACACGTACGCGCGTGTGTGCGAGGCGTTGGCTCTAACTGGACCCGAGCGAGGCGTTGGGCTCTAACTGAAACCGAGCGATTGCACTGCAGGCTACGTGTTACTGAACCCGAGCGATCGATCGATGGCTGTTAACTGAACCCGATCGAGCGATTCCTTGGCTACTGCTGCTAACTGAAGCCGATCGATGCTGCCTCTGGATGAACAGTGAGCGTTGCAGGGGGGTGGATGAACAGTTCCCGGTGGGGGTGGATGAACAGGACCCCGTGGTGTTGCCTCTGGATGAACAGGACCACCCGTGGAGGGCAGGATGAACACTAGACGATGGAGGGGGGCCGTGGAGGGGTGGTTGAACAGGCCCCCGTGGTGTGGAGGGCTGGATGAACAGTAGATGGTGGAAGGGTGGTTGAACAGTAGCCGGTGGAGTAGCACGCGGTGGAGGCTGGATGAACAGGAGCCCGTGGAGGCTAGAGGAGGTCGACGATGGATGAACAGTAGCTCGTGGAAGCTGGAGGGGGTCGACGGTGCAGATGAACAGTATCCCGTGGAGTCCTGTTTTGCGGTACACCACACCCCTCCCGATGAACAGGACCCCCATTTCGACCGTAGCGCTCCAACACAAGTCTGTTTCCTCCGTTTTGCAGTACGCCACACCCCTCCCGATCAACAGGACCCCCGTTTCGACCGTAGGAGGTCCATTTCCTCCGTTTTGCGGTACGCCACACCCCTCCCAATCAACAGGACCCCCGTTTTGACCGTAGGAGGTCCGTTTCCTCCGTTTTGCGGTATGCCACACACTTCCCGATCAACAAGACCCCCTTTTTGACCATAGGAGGTCCATTTCCTCCGTTGTGCGGTACGCCAGGCCTCGTTTCCATCGCCTCTTCCGTCCAAGCCCTCCCGATGAACACGACCACGCATTCCGTTCTGACCCATGAACACGACGACAATGCTGTTTCTCCGTTCCGACCCAGCCATGTACATGAGCCCTCACCGTACGTATGCGTGAGTAGGCATTCGAGACCCCGCCCGTATGTACACATACGTGGCCGTATTTTATTTCTTGCACCCTGGCCGCCTCTACTACGACACGTGCGCGCCTCTACATCCACCAGTATATATGTACGTACACGTTCGTGACCAGAATGACAACGCTACGTATGCTTCGACCAGGTGGGTCCCGACTGTCAGGCACTTTCTTGCGTGCGAAGGTGTAGCTGGTAGGTCCCAACAGTCAGGGGGGAAATGTTTTTTTCACGAAACACGGTGGCCCGTCCGGTGGGTCCCTGCTGTCAGGTGGAGGAATCATTATTTTCCGCGTAATAAGGAGGCACTTCCTTGCCGCCGCCGTGGACCCAACTGTCAGCCTCTCCACGTACAGTCCACGTCCGATGGAAGTCGTTCCTTGACCATGTTGACCACGCTGCGCCGAAAGCACCAGGGCGGTGGACGACGGCAAGGCCTAGGAAGGGGACGACGCGGAGCCGGTGAAGAAGCGGCAGTGGATGCCCGCGCGGAGAGGAGTATGAGGGTTCACTCGTTCGGCTACGGTGTGAGGCTGCCGTCGCCACAGGGCCTGGCCAGTGGTGGGAATAGTAGGGGGCGGTGAGGCCTCCGCGGCAGCATAGCTGGCCACGGGAGGCAGGAGCAGGCGGCACGACCGGCGCTGCTTTGGGCAGCTGGAGCAAGAAGACCAGAGGTGGAAGAAGCACTACGGCCGTCGGATGGACATCGTACGGTCACTGGAGCTAGAATCATGCATATTGACTAAGTTGACAAAGCCCTCCGTCCCTGTCAACTTAGTAGGCCCACAAGTCAGCCTCCCACCAAGGTGGGTCCCAGCTAGCAGGGGGTATTCATTTTTTTGAGCGTAATAAGGAGGCACTTCCGGTGGGTCCGAGCTGACAGCAGGGGGAACGTTTTTTTCGCGAAATACGGTGGCCCGTCGGGTAGGTCCCAGCAGTCAGGGGCAAACGTTTTTTTCGTGATATACTGGTGGGCGTTCGGTGGGTCCCTGCTGTCAGGTGGAGGTATAATTATTTTCTGCGTAATAAGGTGGCACTTCCTTGCGGCTGCCGTGGACCCAGCTGTCAGCCTCTCCACGTACAGTATTCATCCGATGGAATTCGGTCGTTGACCACATTGATCACGCCGCGCCGACAGCACCACGGCGGTGGACGACGACGAGGCCTAGGAAGGGGACGAGGCGGTGCCAGGGAAGACGCGGCAGTGGATGCCCACACGTGGAGGAGTACGAGGGTTCACTGGTTCGGCTGCGCTGCCGTCACCGCAGAAAAACAGGGGGTGTGGGTGAGTGGAGTGGAGGGATGGCCTGGCCAGCGGTGGGAGTAGTATGGGGGCGGTGAGGCCTCCGCGGCAGCATAGCCGGCCATGGGAGGCAGGAGCAGGCGGCATGACCAGTGCTGCTTTGGGCGGCTGGAGCAAGAAGACCAGAGGTTGAAGAAGCACTACGGTCGTTGGATGGACATCATACGGTCAGTCGAGCTAGAATCGTGCATATTGACTAAGTTGACAAAGCCCTTTGCCCCCATCAACTTAGTAGGCCCACTATACTGGGTCCCAGCTAGCAGGGGGAGTATTCATTTTTTTGTGTGTAATAAGGAGGCACTTCCTTGCGTGCGAAGATATAGCTGGTGGGTCCGAGCTGTCAGCGGCGATAACGTTGTTTTCGCGAAATGCAGAGGCCGTTTTGGTGGGTCCCAGATGTCAGGTGGAGGAATCATTATTTTGCGCATAATAAGGAGGCATTTCCTTGCGTGCGGCCGTGGACCCAGCTGTCAGCCTCTCCACGTACAGTCCACTTCAGATGCATGTCGGTCGTTGACCACGCTGACCACGCCACGCTGAGAGCACCAGGGCGGTGGACGACGGTGAGGCCTAGGAAGGGAACGACACGGAGGCAGGGAAGACTCGGCCGTTGTTTTTGTTTCCCACGCGGAGGGGAGTACGACTGTACGAGGGTTTACTGGTTCGTCTGTCAATGCCGGAGAATAACAGCAAGTGTGGGTGAGTAGAGGGATGGCTAGGCCAGCGATGGGAGTACGATGGGGCAGTGAGGCGTGCGCGGCAGCACAGCCGGCCGTGGGGAGGAGGGAGCAGGCAGTCCCGCCGGCGCTTGTTTGAGCGGCTGGAGCAGGAAGAGCAGATATTGAAGAAGCACGACGGCCGTTGGATCGACATCCAACAGTCACTGCTTGTGCGTCAACCTTTTTTTAGGAAAGCCTCAAATCTATGGAAAACATCATACAGCCCATCTGCCATTATTTCTAATAATTTTCAGCCCATTTGCTAATTCTTAAGGTTTTTTTGGAGCCCATATTCTTTTTGTTAGCATTACAGCCCAAATTGTGGCCACAATTAAAAAATTATACGAAATTTTGCATATTTCGGTGCGGTCTGAACTGTTTTTGATCCCGAAATTTCGACTCACATTCAAACTGATTTTAAAAATAAATGTATATCAATATAAAAGCCAACAAATTCTCCATGCATAAAAATTAATGTAATTTAAAATCTTGAAATGAAAAAAAGATATTTGAAACTAATTGCCGGTTTGATGTGTTTTAAAAATGTACAGCCCATTTCTCATTACTGATGGGCTATTTTCTCGGCCAGCCGAATGAAAACTCTCCTCGTCTTGAAAGATTTGCAGCCCAGCAGGCCTGACAAAGCGACTTGCTTGGCAAATCAAAAAAACTGGGGTGTGGCCGTGGACCCAGCTGTCAGCCTCTCCACGTACAGTACTCTTCCGATGGAAGTCGTTCCTTGACCACGTTGACCACGCCGCGCGGAGAGCACCACGGCGGTGGACGACGGCGAGGCCTAAGAAGGGGACGACACGGCAGTGGAAGCCCGCGCGGAGAGGAGTACGAGGGTTCAGTGGTTCATCTGTGGTGTGAGGCTGCCGTCGCCGCAGGGCCTGGCCAGCGGTGGGAATAGTAGGGGGCGGTGAGGCCTCCGCGGCAGCACAGCCGGCAACGGGAGGCAGGAGCATGCTGCACGACCGGCGCTGCTTTGGGCGGCTGGAGCAAGAATACTAGAGGTTGAAGAAGCACTACGGCCGTTGGATGGACATTGTTATTTTGCGCGTAATAAGGAGGCACTTCCTTGCATGCGAAGATATAGCTGGTGGGTCCGACCTGTCAGCGGGGGGAACGTTTTTTTAGTCCATTTGGTGGGCTGGGTGAAACAATGATGTAGCATCTATGCAGCCCGTTTAAATCCCATTTGCATTTTTCTCGAAATCCACAGACTTGCTGGGCTGGGTGAAAATATCATGTTGGGCTAGACGGAGAAATGTTATAAAAACATAAACACATGATTTCACGTCAGTAAAATCTTTGCAAGCTTATGTACGCAATCACTAGGAGTTAACTTTCCAAGTTATATATAAACAATTATTATTATTATTTTGTAAGAACTTTCAACTTACAAAATAAAATATCTTTTTAATTTGATGAGTTAATAGTACGTGGGGTATTATTATTTTTTAGGCTAGACGTGGGACAGTTGAGTTGGTTCTAGGGGAAAGTACTGGGAGAAAACTCAGTTTACATCGAAAAAGAAAGTGGGAGAAAATTCAAAGACCTGCTGGGTCCACCTGGGGAAGGGAATATGTTGGAAGGAAGGAGATTCAAAGAACGACAGCCGAGTGAACTAGTTTTTTTTACGGACAAGTGAACTAGTTTACATACATAAGCAAATAGCCACTAAAAAAGCAATCTGGTTAATGGGTTCTTAAAAGAAATATTTCGGACAAAACATATAATTACGACACATAGGATAATGCATGAAAAACTCAGATGATAAAGGTGCTTATAAACAGATAAAGTACAACATCTAGACCTTCCTGGCACCCTTGATCATGACGCTGCGGCTGTCCGTGTACTCGTCGGTTACGGGAAGCAGACACGCCCTCATGTCCAAGATCTGCCTGTACCGGCCGTAGCATGCGTATGCGTCCTTGGCCGTGTAGGTTATGTAGGCTAGATTTAGAGGTACCTCCCATGTGTTTAGGTCTTCTTCTTTCATGTTGGCGTATCAGGGGTCGATGATGGTCTCAGCGAGGTCAACCACGGAGTCCTTCTCCTGCTCGTTGCTGATGATCTTGTATTGCTTCTGGATGTCGACAAGCTTATTGCACCAGATGGCCGAATCGTCGCGTTCTTCCTTCTCTCCACCATAGCGAAGGTGCAGTCGGCGCTGCCGATGAAACGGGCGAATGCTCCAGAACCTGGTGCAGCCATAGGACTGAGGCGAGGCAGAGCTTCACCGAGTCCATATCGTTGGTGTACATCACATTCAACTTGGTGCAGCCATAGGACTGAACGGCGAACTCAAAGGGGAACTCCTTGCTGAAGTCCATATCCAGCAGGCTCACCCCTCGGATCGCCATTGGAGTCTCTTCGAGTGAACGAGTGTGTAGGCGGCGGCAGCAGTTCGTTTTTCAGCTCCTGGGGAACTGGATTCAACAGTAAGCTGAGTGTGTACAGGCAACAATAGTTACTACCCCTCCCTCGTCCGCTGCACGCCTGGCAGAAGATGCACCCTCGGCCACACGTCGGTTCACGAGCGGGTCTGTATTGGTATTGTAATAACAGGAGTTAGTGGTCACTTTACTTAAATTTAATTATCTCTAATAGAAATTTGTACTTAAAGCAAGCAATGCATTCGCTCGTTCTATCAGTGCCACAGGATCAACATGCACAACAATTAGAATTATTATTCTCAGGACGCACAAGATCAACACATTTGTCGCACTTTCACAAAGATAATACTACCAAGTTTGAACTGTTTGTTATGGATGTTGTCCTCTGCATCATCATGTCGTGTTTCCCAGCTTGCAAGATTCAGAACCAACGAATAAAATCCAAATAATAAGTACAACAAAGATGCCTACACATCTCATTGATTCCCAGCTTGCAAGATTCAGAACCAACCCATTAGAGCCTTTTGATGAAGTGACTATCGGGATTAAATCCATCTTCACTAGCCATGACATACAATCGAAGAACTTGGCGAATGCTCTTGACCGTCACAACATCTGTAGTTAAGTATTCCTGTTTGCATAGCACAAACCAGGAGAGCATGATTTCACTTTAATAGTGGCCTCCTTTACTCAACCTGCAGCTCCACTCGGATGAAACCTACCTGGACTTCCATGATTCAATTCATGCGCCTTTTTCTGCAGTTCACCTGAAATGAAGCAAAGATTGCATCATTCAGCTAGCAAGAAGTACTTGCTCTTGTGAGCTGGCAGGTTCTTCTTTAGTAGTTGCACTAAAATTGAGGAACATTAAGGTTGGCTGTCCAGCTCATGTAAGGTGCAACTATAATTTTGTTATCCTTTTGTGCAGTTCCACTAAAATAAAGTGTCATTGTGGTGACAGTGACGGCTCATCTTGCAAAGGCTAATAAAATGTTGCACGAGATTACCAGGAGAACTAGACGGAGATTTTGGAAACTCCAATCACCATTTTGTGCAGTTCCACCAAAATTGAGAGATGTTGACCACGTGACATTTTAGTTGAACTGCACAAGACACTCATTCCAAAAAAAATGTTTTGTGCAGTTCACCAAAAGGTCACAATAGCAACAAGGTGAAATGGATATCCCTATCTGCACAAAAAGATAGAAAGTAAACAGTTGCTGGTCAATAAGAATATACGAAACATATACAAAATGAAAAGAAGCATCTTAATTATGTTCATGGCAATCACGCAAGGACAGTAGAAATTTTAAAACGTCAGCAATGCTTCATGTTACCAGAAGCATTACGATCAACAATGAGATTCCTCAATATGGGATTACTTTAATGGTGGCATTGCTTTTTTACCAGACACAGTAAATCAACAGCAGCTAAAGAGTTGGTTTAAGGGCATGGGACCGTGGGGACACCAGGACACTCAGCAGCATAAAGGAGCAACTTACTTGTCATACTGGAGAAAACAGCAGGAGTGCCATTTGTAACACAGTTTAATTGCATCTTATCACTGGAGGCATTAGATTAACAATAACACTGGTTAGACATGTCCCTAAGGTAACAGTGTGATCGCTTCATTTTACATGCGCCCTTACATTAACAACAACAAAAGGTTGGTATAAGGACATGCGACAGTGGACGCATCAGCACAATGTACCTACAAGGAGGCATAAAGTGGTGATGCCGAGTTTGTTCATGCTATGTGAGGGCAGCAAACCTAATCCTGGAGACCTTGTACTATGTGAGGGCAGCAAATCTAATCCTGGAGACCTTTTACTATGTGAGGGTAGAAAATCTAATCCTGGAGACCTTTTACTATCCGAGGGCAGCAAATCTAATCCTAAGACCTTTTACTATGTGAGGGCAGCAAATCTAATCCTGGAGACCTTTTACTATGTGATGGAAGCAAATCTAATCCTGGAGACCTTTTACTATGTGATGGCAGCAAATCTAATCCTGGACATACTCTGTTGACTTGTCCACCAGCCGCCACTTCCTATCCTTTTTTCAACCAATAATAGATCTGTTCCTTATCCAGTTTGTACTGCATTTTCCCATTATTTCCCTTTTCAGCAAAGAGACCGGTTGGGTATCCGGTCTCTACTACTTTCACCATATTATTTCCTCTTTGAATCAAGTCCTAGATTCATGCTACAACTTTCCCCCCTTTCTTCGTTGTTTGAACAAAGCCCTAGATTCGAATGCATGAAGTACCTTTACCTCTAATAATACTAAAAATTTAGGTGGATTTGGAAGAGCTGATGGGAGTAGAAAAAGATGCACATGCAGACACGTGGGGAGCTGGGGCAGTAGAGCAAGGCCGCTTTCGAAGAACTTATACCTGAGGGTCGCCGGGATGTCGGCGGTGGAAGGTCGGATCTGCGGATAATACGACAGGGCGGAAGAAGGGTCGGAGGACCTCCCGAGCCGGCACTATGTCGGAGAGAACGGCACGGGCAGAGGATCGGGCCCCTCCGGCAGCTGTGGGTTTCCTCCCTCGGTGGCGATGACCGCGTGAATGATGCACCTTTTAGTCCTCTATACACACTGGCCGAAGGGATCCGGCCGGATCTGTGACCAGCGGTGAGCAGAGAGAAAATGTCGCTACCGCTGTCTTGTTTATATCTGGAGTGGATGAGAGAATGAAGAGAGAAACCCTAGTAAAGCAAGCGCTCAGGACCCTGCGTCCATATATAGTGGAGTGATTATCTATTTTGTCTCCGCAACAAGCGTTTTAATTTGTGTACATGGCACTAAAGAAAAGAAACTCTCTATTTAAGGTGACTACTGTACGACTCCTACTTACTACTACTAATAGTACTACAATATTGTTCACTTGTGCTCCCCACCCCTCCATTCATTGAACAACCCCACGGGTGAATAAACATACAGTACTTATTGTATTTATATAGAACGAACAAGCTCGAACTATTTTTGCATAGTTAAAAATCAAGGGCGGGGCTTTTCCCGGGCAGTACACGCGGCAGTTTTCGGGTAGGCGGTTTGACAGAAAGGCGAGGAGGGTGAGCGAGTGGGGCTGTGCGATTTGACGGTGCGTTACTACTGGAAAGACTTGTGATATGACCACTCACTATAGTCATGAATTACTGGCGCTCCGACCGGGGTGATGCCCCCCTTCCGTTCCGCGCTCTAATCTGGTGCATGACACGTCGACCCGGATGCTGGCAGCCACATAGCATGGAGCCGACCCCAACGATTTTGAGCTTACAAGCACGGTACACGTTATCCTAGACTACTCTACACATGAAACTGCCACACGAGCGTCCGGGCTGCGCTTGGCTCTTCGCCTCTTCGGGAAGTCGAACAATGATGGAGTACTACTGCACTGGAGGAGTACAACAGTACGCTTCTGGCCATCTGACACCGATTGAACTGCTGCATGTCCACCACGTGCGGGAGGGAGAGCGTGTAGCGAAAGCTTCTCCTAGTCTTGCCAGCCACCACGCTCATGGGCGAGGGAGGGACGCTCCTGCCTTTGCGTGTATGACAGGTGGGCCCGACAGGTGTGTGGCCAACCTGTCATACAGCCAAAGGCAGGTGTAGTTAAGTCGGCGAGGGAGAGGATAATCAAACTTCTCATTGATGTACGAGTTGACGCGACACATCAAAGCACTGCACTCGATATATTTCAATAATTTGCGTTTACCGATACATTAATTACAACGCATGCATGCATGCATGCTGTGACTCTCCTTTTGATACTTGCATGTGTTGATTTAATGCACCTTGAAGTAGTATAAAATATGTGACGGTAAAGCTTTGTAATACCCCAGCCCAAGTCGAGAGATGGTTGTGCACGAGGAGAGCGAGATCATGCAGACCGAACAGGACCCAACGATGGAGCTCTCTAAGGTCTCGATGGACCTCACCGTGCTCCACTACCCCTTGTGCCTCTGCCCCTTGACGCCTCCAGTGTATGAGGTTCTAATACACCTCGTCCGTTTAGCTGATTGAGCAAGGTGCAGGTTTCTTGATTGATGTGTTGTTCGATTGATTTCTGCAGTGCAAGGGAGAGCACCTGGCATGCGCGGACTGCCGCGTCGAGCACCCTGGGAACTAGCGGCAGTGCCAGAAGTGCGAGCGCGGCGGTGGCTTCGACGTGCGGAACACGGTGGTGGACTCCGTCCTTTCGTCGGTGAGGGTGGAGTGCCCGCACGAAGGTTGTGGGCTCTACGTCAATTTTCTCTTAATACTTGCATGCAATGATTTAATGCACCTTGGAATCTGAACATGGGTTGGGGAACAACCAAATTGAGCCTTATAAAATGGAAAAACTGAAATTTTGAGATAACCCTATAAAACCGGAAAGGAGAGAGTAGAAAAAGAAGTACTCCATCCGGGAATAGTGCCGCACTTCGAAACTTGAACCATCAATAAATTTTGAGCTTGTGTCTCGTCACATTCCAAATTACTCCATGCTATATTGAATTGCAAACATGTTCACACCGATCACAACCTAAACGGTTTCCCACTTAGGAGCGTATTAGTACTCGGTTATAAATACTAGTATGCCAAGATGACTGTGCATTCCTCCTCAACTCCTCACCCACAAAAACAAACAAGCCATTCAACATCCTTCCCTTGCGTCTGCCATGGCCAGCGTGAGTTCTGGGTCGAGAGATTGCCACCAGGGAGAGGCGAGCATGGAAGCGGAAGCACGAGAGATGTCCCGCCTCGCTGCGAGAGCAGCCGTCATGTCCCGCCGTGCGGAAGTAGCAGCACAGAGGTCCTGCCGCACCGCTGAAGCAGCACAGAGGTCTCGCCGCACCGTCGATGCAGCAGACTGGTCCGTCCGCGCTGCGGAAGCAACAGAGATGTCCCGCCGCGCCACGAATGCGGAAGAGATGTCCCACCGCGCCGCGGCGGCCTGGGAAAATTTCTCGCGTGCAGGCGACGACTGTTACAGGCGCATGCATGCGATCGTCCATGGCCAGATGGATCAGATCTCCCGTTTTGCGAGGTTGCAGGACGACATGAAAGCCTTGTTTGAACAGGCTATCGGCGCACTAAGGGAGGGCAATGAGAGGCTCCAGGCCGAGCGTGACCTGCTGAGGTAGAAGATCGTCCGAAGTGCAGACCAGCAGGAGGAGACAGTGCCTTGTTGAAGAGGACCGGTGTCATCGTCAAGAAACTTATGGACGAGAATGACATGCTCCACAACGAGCGCCAAAGGCTGGTGGAGGAATCCGTGGATGTTCTCAAGCAGCGTCTTGAGGACACGAAAGAGCTCATCGCCGCTCGCCACGGAGACTAGTTCCTGTGGCCTGCAGCAACACATCTAGAAAGTGGAGATCAGCGAGCCAGATCCTTGTCTTCCTTCTTCTTTTGCCCTTATGTATTTCGGGCGTAGCCGCATGTGGATTTTTTAATTATCTTTCTAATTATGTAAGACAATTAATCGTCCTTATCTTTCTGTGGAAGATCAATGTTGCAAGGCTGGGATGAAGAAAACTCTTGATGTGGCGACCCTAGCGTTGCTGTTCTTCTAGTTGCTGTTGGGCTTCCTTCAGTTTCCTGGTTTCTTTTGATGTAATAATCGGTTTAGCATGTGGATTGTGTCGTCGGTTGTAATGTTGGGTTCTAGCGCGGATGTTTGGCCTTTGTTGGCCTCTTGGGATGTTGCGATTTCAATCTGGTAGCTTTTAGTCCTTCGTGTTAGGCTGGAGTTGTGCTGAACTTCTTGTGAATTGTGATGGTTTTCAGTAATGAAAATCGGAAGGGCCAAGCCCTTCTTTGATCAAAAAAATTAATCATCCTTATATATTCATCAGTCTTGCTATAAGTCGCAGTAGATGCTATATAGGTCCGTCGGATCTTACATCAAGATCCGTGCTTTCAGATTTTCTTTTTTCTCTCTTAAATCTCAGTCGAGTGAGACATAGCCACGCCATTAAACAGAAGCTCGGGCGCCATTAATGGAGACCTTGGGAGAGAGGTGGACGACAGATGGAGGTCAAAGGGCTCTCCTCCCGATAAGCACGCGCAGGGGTCTGATCGCACGCCTCTCGTACTACTCAAATAGCTACCCTGCATGGCGCCTCCTAGCTAATAAAAAATGGGGACGCGTGGCGGCACGTAAATGGTACTAGTAAGTAGAACGCCCACGGTTTCAATAATACTTGTGTTTACGATTGTAACGTGACAACACTTGTTCCAAAATGACTTTGTTGATTGTTAATGTGTGCGCCTTCGCAAATCGGACTGCAAATTTACCGCAGCATATTGGTGCCATGTCATGGCACCAAGCCAAGTTTCATTATTTTCATGCGTGTTTTGGATTTACAGGAATTAAAAAACTAAGTTTCTCAATGTTTCCAACCCAGCCACGACGCCCAGAATTTTGAATTTCATTCCCATTTCTTGCATGTAACCTAGAAATTTACTCGAGGAAACACATGTGATTTTTCAACCAACTTTGGTGCACTGGAACATGTGCTTGTATTTCAAATTTGAATTATGCACACAAAGGTGACACGTTCCCTCCCAGAACCACGAGCCTTCTTGAGACAAGCTCCGATTTGAAGAAGCTTATACCAAAATTTGTTCCTATTCGGCCAATTTTTTACCACGGCATGGTACTACCATCACATGACACCATGCCAAGTTTCATGATTTTAAAACCAAGTTTCTCAATGTTCTCGACCGAGCCACGATGCCCAGATGTTTGAATTTGATTCTCATTTTTTGCATGGGACCTAGAAATTCACCCGAGGACACAAATGTGATTTTTCAACCAACTTTGGTGCACGGGAGCATGTGCTTGTAGTTCAAATTTGAATTATGCACATTAAATGACCAAAAACTCAATTAATGTGTAAATAAGGTCAAGCGAAGCCGGAATAATTCCAAAATTTAACAGGGCACTCATGTAGTTCTATGTTGCCTTTGTAAATAAACTCAAGGGGGACAACGTATATCGTTTCGCACTCAAAGGTGGCATGTTCCGTCTCAGAACCACGAGCCTTCTTGAGAGAAGCTTGGGTTTGCAAGAAGCTTATACCAAAATCTGTTCCTATTCGGCCAATTTTTTTACCACAACATGGTAGTACCATGACATGACATCCACGCCAAGTTTCCTGATTTTCAGACGTGTTTTGGATTTACAAGAATTTTAAAACCAAGTTTCTCAATGTTATCGGCCGAGCCATGATGCCTAGATGTTTGAATTTGATTCTCATTTCTTGCATGGGACCTAGAAATTCACCCGAGGACACAAATGTGATTTTTCAACCAACTTTGGTGCACGAGAGCATGTGCTTGTAGCTCAAATTTGACTTATGCACATTAAATGACCAGAAACTCAATTAATGTATAAAAAACGACAAACGAACCCGGAATAATTCCAAAATTTAACAGGGCACTAATGTAGTTCTATGTTTGTAACACCCTGGATGTAATTTACCTTATATGATCTCGAACTCTTGCCGTTTCCGGCGCTAAGTTATTTTTATTTCCTCGGTTTCAGGTTTTTGTCCCCGTGTGTTGTTGTCGTTGTCATGCATCTCATATCATGTCATCATGTGCATTGCATTTGCATACGTGTTCGTCTCATGCATCCGAGCATTTTCCCCGTTGTCCGTTTTGCATTCCGGCGCTCCTATCTCCTCTGGTGGTCCTTTCTATCTCTTTTCGTGTGTGGGGGTTAAACACTTCCGGATTGGACCAAGACTTGCCAAGCGGCCTTGGTTTACTACCGGTAGACCGCCTGTCAAGTTTCGTACCATTTGGACTTCGTTTGATACTCCAACGGTTAACCGAGGGACCGAGAAGGCCTCGTGTGTGTTGCAGCCCAACACCTTTCCAATTTGGCCCAAAACCCACCTAAGGTCTCTCCATAATCTCGATCGTTCGATCATGATCGCGTGGCCAAAAACCGCACCTCATTCGGACTCTCCTAGCTCCCTCTATGCGTATATATAGACCCTCTCCCGAAATTTTCGGATCTTCTTCCCCAAACCCTAGCTCCCCTTCCTCTCCGCGCGCCGGACAACGTCCGGACGCGCCGGACACGTCCGCCTGCTTTGCTTCGACCAACCGCGAGCCGCCACGTGGGCAAGCCGCGCCCACATCGCCGCCGGCCCGCCCGGGCCCAAGGCCGGCCCTCTCCTCCCGTAATCCGGGCCGCCTCCTCCTGCCGTTCGCCGCCCCGCGCGTCTGGGAGCTGCCGTCGCCCGAAGCTTCTTCCTCCGCCGTGCCGACACCCGCGCCGGCCGGAGCTCCTCACCGACCGAGGCACTCGCTGCCCGCCGCCGCAGAACTCCGGTCCTCCCACGCAGGCGCCGCCCGCCGCCATCCGCGTCCGGCGCCACCTCGCCGCCCGGCGCCGGCGGCCACCTCACCTCTACGACCACCTCGTCTACGTCAACTCCAGCGAGAGCGCCGCCGCCTCGAAGTCGGTGCGTGCCAGATCCAGATCCGTTGCTACAGTAACCCTAGGGTTGACCTCGTTTTTGTCCGAGTTTTGCATATTTTTTTTCATACTTCATCATGCCATAACTTTGCACCCGTAACTCGGTTTTGGGTGTGTAGCATATCAAAATGTTCGTATCAGAGAGTACATAATTTCTTCTCATTGCATCATTTTCATTTGAGCTCATTTTGATGCCCGAAATGCTGTTGGAAGAGAGCTATTTGAGAGAATCGTCAGATCTACTGCATCAATTAGCTATTTGTCATTTTTGCCATAATTAATGTGTGCATGATATGCTCCTAAGCTCTACATGAGTTTTGTTATATGCTTTGCCATCTTTACAGAGGTGCTTACCATGTATTTTTGTGATATGTGTGGTGACTAGCACAAGCTTGCAAAGTAGTACATTCGTTAATGCTGATTTCAGGGACTTAGAATTTCACTAAGTCCTTGATCTGTTTTTATCAATATGCCATATGTTCATGTTGTTTCCTAGTGAACCATTCCTCTTTTAAGGATGATCAATAAGGTTGATTTGTTCATATTGTGGTGCTCTATCCATACATGTCTTTTTTTGCATTTAAGGGCACCCTAGCTTGAGTCAATCGAGCTGTACTTTTGCTATTTTGTGAGTCCTGGCAGATTGTTGACTCGTTAGCGATTTTGCCGAGGATGTTGTTGTTGATCCATGCATGCTATGTTGTTGTTCTTGCCATGTCTAGCTTATATGATATGTATTCTTGATGGGTGTATGCTTAGTTTGTCATGCCTTGCTCTGTAGTGAGTGCATCGAGCTCGTAAACATGCCTACTCGTTAACAGATTTGCATGTTCCAGTTTTTCTCTAAGTCTGTAACCTGATTATGTTTTTGCAATGTTCACATGCTTGTAATTGTATTTTCTGATCCCTTTTGGCTCAAGGTCACTAAGGGACTTTTGTTAAGTGATTTTAGTAGCTGCATTTCATGCCTTGCTTTGCCATGTTAAGTTCTGTAGCATATAGTTTTCATGCTCCAAAGTGTGCTACCTGATCTGAAATTCCAGACTTGTGTTAATTTCACTAAGTCTGAAATCTGTTATCGTTTGCATTTTTTCCATGCTTGTTTGAACCTGTTAATGGATGAATTGGCCGTAGCTCAGTGTTCATCTTTTGTCAAGCATCATGAGTGGATCCCTGCCATGTATTTTGTTGCCATGTTTGAGTGCTGTAGCATAATTATCTAGATGCATTTAGATGGCTACTTGTTGTTTGTCGCAGACCATTACCATATTGATTTTGCTTGCCATTTCCAAACTGTGCATCCGATTCCGGTGTTCTTTATATCGATTTCAACCGAAATCACCTCACCTTTCCAATGGCACTCTTGGATTTCCAAGTTGAGGCCAGATTCAATCATTCCTTGCCAAATCTTGCATATGCATCACATATCGCATCCCGCATAGCATACCATGTTTGCATCATGTTGTCCGAGCATTTGCACGTGGTTGATTCTGTTACTTTTGCTTGTTTGTCTTGTTTGGGTAGAGCCGGGAGACGAGTTCACTAACGAGGAGCCCGTTGAGTTTGCTTTCGAGGATCCAGTCAACTCTGACAACTTTGCAGGCAAGATGATCATACCCTCGAAATCACTTCTATCTTTGCTTGCTAGATGCTCGCTCTTTTGCTATGACTATGCTACGTTGCCTACCACTTGCTTATCATGCCTCCAAAATTGCCATGTCAAACCTCTAACCCACCATGCCCTAGCAAACCGTTGATTGGCTATGTTACCGCTTTGCTCAGCCCCTCTTATAGCGCTGCTAGTTGCAGGTGAAGATTGGAGATCGTTCCTTGTTGGAACATTGTTTATTGTTGGGATATTATTATATTATCTTGTTATCTTAATGCATCTATATACTTGGTAAAGGGTGGAAGGCTCGGCCTTTTGCCTAGTGTTTTGTTCCACTCTTGCCGCACTAGTTTCCATCATGTCTGTGTTATGTTCCCGGAATTTGCATTCCTTACGCGGTTGGGTGATAATGAGAACCCCTTGACAGTTCACCTTGAATAAAACTCCTCCAGCAATGCCCAACCTTGGATTTACCATTTGCCACCTCGCCTCTTTTTCCCTTGGGTTTCCGGAGCCCAAGGGTCATCTTATTTAAACCCCCCGGGCCAGTGCTCCTCTTAGTGTTGGTCCAAACAGAGCCACTTGCAACGCCACCTCGGGGAAACTTGAGGGTTGGTTTTAGTTGTACGTAGTGTTCATCTGAGTGTGCCCCGAGAACGAGATATGTGCAGCTCCTATCAGGATTTGTTGGCACATTTGGGCAGTGTTGCTGGACTTGTTTTATCTTTGTCGAAGTTGTCTTGTAGAACCGGGATACCGAGTCTGATCGGAATGTCTCGGGAGAAGGTTTATCCTTCGTTGACCGTGAGAGCTTGTGATGGGCTAAGTTGGGACTCCCCTGCAGGGATTTGAACTTTCGAAAGCCGTGCCCGCGGTTATGGGCAGATGGGAATTTGTTAGCGTCCGATTGTAGATAACATGAACCTTAACTTAATTAAAATGAATCAACTACGTGTGTTAACGTGATGGTCTCTTCTCGGCGGAGTCCGGGAAGTGAACACGGTGTTGGAGTATTGTTTGCCGTAGGGTGTTCTATAGGTATTCATTCGTGCTTTGCCTTCTCTTCTTGCTCTCTTTTGCGAACAGGTTAGCCACCATATATGCTAGTCGCTTGCTGCAGCTCCACATATTACCTTTCCTTACCTATAAGCTTAAATAGTCTTGATCGCGAGGGTGCGAGATTGCTGAGTCCCCGTGTCTCACAGATTACTTCCAGACCAGATGCAGGGCCCGATGACTCCGTTCCAGATGATGCTCTTGAGCTCAAGTGGGAGTTCGATGAAGACTCATGTTGTTACTGTGTGTCTTTCCCTAATGATCAGTAGTGGTGCCCAGTTCGGGCGATCGGGACCGTGTCGCATGTTGGGGTTGATCTTTTATGTTGGTACCGTAGTCGGACCATGAGTGTATTGGATGATTGTAATACTATTTATGTACTTTGTGTGACGTGGCGAGTGTAAGCCAACTATGTACCTTTCCCCTTATTATCTATTTACATGGGTTGTTGTGAAGATTACCTTACTTGCGACATTGCTTTCAATGCGGTTATGCCTCTAAGTTGTGCTTCGACACGTAGGAGATATAGCCGCATCGAGGGCGTTACAAGTTGGTATCAGAGCCTTCCCCGACATTAGGAGCCCCCACTGCTTGATCGAATTAGCTGACGAGTTGGGTCTAGAAAAAATGTTTTGAGTCATTTAGGAATTATATATCAGAGAGTTTAGGAATTCTTTTTACTCCCCAGTCCCTTCATCGCTCTGGTAAGGCATCCTGACGTAGAGTTTTGACTCTTCTCTTCTCAAATTTCACTAAAAAATTTAGGATCACGCAGGTATCTTGGAATCGTTCTAATCGATTTGTGACGAGAACATTGTTCTTGGTGCCTCCTGTCATTTAGGGGTTGTGGCAGTGTCCCGGGGAGTTGAGCTCCGAGGTGTTGTCGTCACAATTTTATCGTTGCAGTTCTGGAATACGTGAGTTTAGTTCGCTGACATCGAAAATATCTTTTATGCAGTTGTTGGTGAGATAACATCGACGCCACCCAGTACTGGGGCGGGAGTTCGGGAGTATTGCCATAACTTGTATAACGGATGCTTTTCGAAGGTTGAGGTAGACGATTTCCGAAGTTTTTCTCGGTTATGTGTTGAAGGATGGATACAGCTGGATGTAGGATTTGCTAGATTTGGGTGAGATATTATGCTTCCCCTGTATCCCCAACACTTGATTGCATAACCAGAAAGGTTCGGGAGTTTCATAGGTGGGAATTCTTGTAGCTCTAGTTCTTCTTCCACGGTTATTTGGTTTGAGATTGGGTGATACTTACCGAGTATTCGTTCTTGCTCCGTACCTTGTTGATTTTATTTCTTCTACCTAAATTCTATGTGGCTTCTCAATTTATGGATATGTGACCATTTCAATTGGAATGCATTCGTTCATTTTTGTTCGGATGTGAAGACTATATGTTGCAATTTCAACCCGTTTGGTTCAGCTTCAATAATTGTCTGTCAATGTGCTAATGGATGTCAACCTGTTCCGGATGGCTCCTCCACCGCGCACGACTCCGAATCCTGATCCACCACCACCACCTCCACCTCCGGAGGCATGGCAAGCTGTGATGGCCGCTACCAATGCAAACACCCAGCTGATCATGCAACTTCTTCAAGAGCGCAACCAAGCGAACCAGAATCAAGGCAACAATCAGAATCACTTTGCTACACTCAATCAGTTCCTTGCTAACCAGCCAAAGACCTTCAGCAATTGTGTTGAGGCAACTGACGCTGATGATTGGCTCGTGGACTTGTGCAAGCATTTCGAGTGCAGTAACGTCAGGCCTGAGGACTTTGTCAAGTTTGCTTCCTTCCAACTCAAAGACCAAGCTGCAGAATGGTTTCAGCAGTACAAATATTCCAGAGGAGGCCGTGTGATTACCTGGGATGAATTCTGTCAAGACTTCAAAGATCATCATATTCCTCAGAGCGTGGTTGAAAGCAAGCATGAGGGATTCTGTAACCTGAAGCAAGGCTCTATGTCTGTCTATGACTACAACAAGATGTTTTAGAAGCTCGCCCGCTTTGCTAAGCAGGACGTCCCTGACGAGAAGAGCATGATATACCAGTTTAGGGGTGGTCTCAGAGAAGAAATCCAGCTAGCTCTTGTCCTCTTTGAGCCCAGGAGGTACAATGAGTTTTACAACATGGCATTGAAGCAAGAGGCTGCTCAACTGAAGTGTGATGCTTCCAAGAAGCGAGTCAGAGATGCTACTCCTTCTTCCTCTACTCAAGTGGCTAAGCAGCAGAAGTTTTGGCTTCCTCCTCCTCCGTTCCGTCAGCCTTATCGGCGGAAGAGCAAAGGTGGCAGTGGATCTTCCCACCCACCCAACCCTGGCTTTCAGAACAAGACTTCGTCTCAAGCTCCAAGATCGAGTGCTCCATATCACCGTCCGCTTTCAGAGGTCACATGCAACAAGTGCCAACAGAAGGGTCACTATGCCAACAAATGCTTCAATCAGAGGCATCTCCCTCCTCCTCCTCCTGTGAGATCGGCAAGTACAGCTATGGTCAAGCATAACCCCAAGCACGCCAAGGTCAACTTGTTGAACGCAGCTCAGGCAGAGGACTCGCCAGATGTCACCATGGGTAACCTTCCTGTTAATGATGTTCCTGCAAAAGTTCTTTTTGACACTGGTGCATCGCTTTCTTTTATTTCAACACCATTTGTTGCCAAGCATGATTTTGTGACCCAAAGGATTCCTTTCCCGTTGAAGATTGTGTCTCTGGGCAAGCAAATGACTTCTAACAATTGCGTCCCGGATGTCTCTATCATGTTGGGCGACTACAAGTTTCTGTCCTCTCCGGTGGTTCTTCGAAACTCGGATATTGATCTTATTCTCGGAATGGATTGGCTTTCTAAGAACAAGGCGCATCTTGATTGTGCTGCCAGGCAGATTCAATTGATTCATTCATCTGAGGATGTAATTGTCTTTGCCGCTTGTGACGATACAATCCGTCTGTTTTCTCTCAATGAGAAGGGTGAACTGGATGCCATCTCTCAAATTCCAGTCGTGTGCGAATATCAAGACGTTTTTCTAGAAGAGCTTCCAGGAATGCCTCCACACCGGCCAGTAGAATTCGTCATCGATCTTGAGCCTGGCACGGAATGGTGTGCAAACGTCCTTACAAGCTCGGACCTGAAGAGTTGAAGGAGCTGAAGAAGCAACTCGATATTCAAGAGCGAATGGGTCTCATCCGACCTAGTTCTTCTCCATGGGGTTGTGGAGTTCTTTTTGTGAAGAAGAAGGATGGAACGAACCGACTTTGTGTTGACTACCGTCCATTGAACAAGAAGACTATCAAGAACAAGTACCCACTTCCCAACATCAATGAGCTGTTCGAACAACTCAAAGGTGCCCAAGTATTCTCCAAGCTTGATCTCCGTATGGGTTATCACCAGATTCGAATCCGTGAGCAAGATATTCCCTAGACGGCTTTCAGAATGAGCTATGGTTCATATGAATACACTTTCATGTCTTTTGGCCTTGTCAACGCTCCTCCGACTTTCTCTCGCATGATGAACTTCATCTTCAACGCCTACACAAATGACTTTGTCTTGGTCTACCTCGACGACATTCTGGTCTTTTCAAAGAATAAGGAAGATCATGCCAAGCACTTGCGTTTGGTGCTCGATAAGCTCAGGGAACATCAGTTCTACGCCAAGTTCTCAAAGTGCGAGTTTTGGCTCGATGAGGTTCTATATCTTGGGCATATCATCTCTGCCAAGGGCATTGCGGTGAATCCTGAGAAGGTGTCTGCAATTGTGAATTGGGAACCACCTCAGAACGTGAAGCAACTCCGCAGCTTCATTGGTCTCGCAAGCTACTATCGAAGGTTCGTTGAGAACTTTTCAAAGATCGCGAAGCCTCTTTCAAACCTTCTCCAGAAGCACGTCAAGTACGTTTGGTCTCCGAAATGTGGCATCGCTTTCAACACTTTGAAAGAGAAATTGGTTACTGCTCTAGTTCTGACTCCTCCTGATGAATCCAAACCGTTCGAGGTCTTCTGCGATGCCTCTCTTCAAGGTCTTGGTGCAGTGTTGATGCAAGAGAAGAAAGTCGTGGCTTATACCTCTTGCCAGTTGAAGCCCAACGAGAAAAACTACCCCACTCATGACCTCGAGTTGGCGGCAGTTGTGCATGCTCTTTTGACTTGGAGACATCTCTTATTGGGAAGAAAAGTGGACATCTTCACTGACCACAAGAGTCTCAAGTATATCTTCACTCAGCCTAATCTCAACCTCAGGCAGACTCGTTGGGTCGAAATGATTCAAGAGTATAATCCGAGTATCGAGTATACTCCAGGCAAGGCCAATGTGATTGCTGACGCTTTGAGCAGGAAGGCTTACTGCAACAGCCTGATTCTCAAGCCTTATCAACCCGAGCTTTGTGAAGCTTTCTGCAAACTCAATCTGCAAGTTGTTCCTCAAGGTTTCCTCGCCAACCTTCAAGTCTCTCCTACTTTGGAAGATCAGATTCGCGAGGCTCAACTTCTTGATGCTATGGTGAAGAAGGTCAAGATTGGGATTGCCAAGAGTCAACCCAAGTACAAGTGCTACCGCCTTGATGACAAGGATACTCTCTTCTTCGAGGATCGTATTGTTGTGCCCAAAGGTGACCTTCGTAAAGTTATCATGAATGAGGCGCACAATTCACTCCTCTCCATCCACCCTGGGAGTACGAAGATGTATCAGGACCTCAAGCAGGATTATTGGTGGACTCGAATGAAGCACGAGATTGCTCAGTTCGTGAATGAGTGTGATGTCTGCAGAAGAGTGAAGGCAGAACACCAAAGGCCAGCTGGTCTCTTCCAACCTCTTGCCATTCCAGAATGGAAGTTTGACCACATTGAGATGGACCTCGTGACTGGGTTTCCAAAGTCCAAGCATGGCAATGATGCTATATTCGTTGTCATCAACAAACTCACTAAAGTGGCTCACTTTCTGCCTATGAAAGAGTCTATCACTGCAGCTCAATTGGCGGAGCTTTATACCTCTCGGATTGTCTCTCTGCACGGCATTCCACAGGTGATCTCTTCAGACCGTGGCAGCATCTTTACCTCCAAGTTTTGGGATTCTTTTCAGAAGGCCATGGGAACCAACATCCGCTTCAGCACAGCTTTCCATCCTCAAACTAGCGGTCAAGACGAGCGTGTCAATCAGATTCTTGAAGATATGCTCAGGGGTTCTGTTATCTCCTTCGGTATGAAGTGGGAGGATTGTCTTCCATATGCTGAATTCTCCTACAACAACAGTTTTCAAGCAAGTTCGAGCAAGGCCCCATTTGAAATTCTGTATGGCAGGAAGTGTCGTACTCCTCTTAACTGGTCAGAAACCAGTGAACGTCAACTTCTTGGAAATGACTTGATCACTGAGGCAGAGGAAATGTGCAAAGTCATTCGAGATAACCTCAAAGCAGCGCAATCACGCCAGAAGTGCTACTATGATAGTAAGCATCATGATTTGGCTTTCGAGATCGGAGACCATGCTTACCTCCGCGTCTCTCCAATGAAAGGTACTCGTCGCTTCAGTATCAAAGGGAAGCTTGCCCCTAGATACGTAGGTCCTTTCAAAATCGTCAGCAAGAGAGGCGATCTCGCCTATCAACTCGAGCTTCCTTCAAACTTTGCAAACGTGCACGACGTGTTCCATGTCTCTCAGCTCCGCAAGTGCTTCAAGACCCCTGACCGCACCGTTAACTTTTAAGACATTGATCTCCAAGAAGACCTCTCTTATCGTGAGCACCCCGTTCCTATTCTTGAAGAGACTGAACGCAAGACTCGCAATAAGTCAATCAAATTCCTCAAAGTAAAGTGGTCACACCATTCCGACCGTGAAGCCACCTGGGAATGCGAGGATCACCTCCGTTCTGAGTACCCGGCGTTCTTCCAGACCTAGATCTCGGGACGGGATCCTTTCGTAGTGGTGGAGTGTTGTAACACCCCGGATGTAATTTACCTTATATGACCTCCAACTCTTGCCATTTCCGGCGCTAAGTTATTTTTATTTCCTTGGTTTCGGGTTTTTGTCCCCATGTGTTGTTGTCGTTGTCATGCATCTCATATCATGTCATCATGTGCATTGCATTTGCATAAATGTTCGTCTCATGCATCCGAGCATTTTCCCCATTGTCCGTTTTGCATTCCGGCGCTCCTATCTCCTCCGGTGGTCCTTTATATCTCCTTTCGTGTGTGGGGGTTAAACACTTCCGGATTGGACCGAGACTTGCCAAGCGGCCTTGGTTTACTACCGGTAGACTGCCTGTCAAGTTTCATACCATTTGGACTTCGTTTGATACTCCAACAGTTAATTGAGGGACCGAGGAGGCCTCGTGTGTGTTGCAGCCCAACACCTTTCCAATTTGGCCCAAAACCCATCTAAGATCTCTCCATCATCTCGGTCGTTCGATCACGATTGCGTGGCCGAAAACCGCACCTCATTTGGACTCTCCTAGCTCCCTCTATGCCTATATATAGACCCTCTCCCGAAATTTTCGGATCTTCTTCCCCAGACCCTAGCTCCCCTTCCTCTCCGCGCGCCGGACAACGTCCGGACGCGCCGAACACGTCCGCCTGCTTCGCCCGGACCAACCGCGAGCCGCCACGTGGGCAAGCCACGCCCACATCGCCGCCGGCCCGCCCGGGCACAAGGCCGGCCCTCTCCTCCCGCGATCCGGGCCGCCTCCTCCTACCGTTCGCCGCCCCGCGCGTCTGGGAGCCGCCGCCACCCGAAGCTTCTTCCTCCACCGCGTCGACGCCCGCGCCAGCCAGAGCTCCTCACCGACCGAGGCACTCGCCGCCCGCCGCCGCAGAACTCAGGTCCTCCCACGCCGGCGCCGCCCGCCGCCATCTGCGTCCGGCGCCGCCTCGCCGCCCGGCGCCCGCGGCCACCTCGCCTCTCCGGCCGCCGTCGTCTACGCCAACTCCGGCGAGAGCGCCGCCGCCTCGAAGTCTGTGCATGCCAGATCCAGATCCACTGCTACAGTAACCCTAGGGTTGACCTCGTTTTTGTCCCAGTTTTGCATTTTTTGCATACTTCATCATGTCGTAACTTTGCACCCGTAACTCGGTTTTGGGCGTGTAGTATATCAAAATGTTCGTCTCAGAGAGTACATCATTTCATCTCATTGCACCATTTTCATTTGAGCTCATCTTGATGCCCGAAGTGCTGTTGGAAGAGAGCTATTTGAGATAATTGTCAGCTCTGCTGCATCAATTAGCTATTTGTCATTTTTGCCATGATTAATGTGTGCATGATATGCTCCTGAGCTCTACATGAGTTTTGTTATATGCTTTGCCATCTTTATAGAGGTGCTTACCATGTATTTTTGTGATATGTGTGGTGACTAGCACAAGCTTGCAAAGTAGTACATTCGTTAATGCTGATTTCAGGGACTTAGAATTTCACTAAGTCCTTGATCTGTTTTTATCAATATGCCATATGTTCATGTTGTTTTCTAGTGATCGTGCCTACTTTGAGGATGATCAGTACGTATGATTTGTTCATATTGTGGTTCTCTACCCATCCATGTCTTTGTTTGAATTTATGGAGCACCCTAGCTTGAGTCAATCGAGCTCTACTTTTGCTATTTCGTGAATCCTGGCAGATTGTTGACTCGTTAGCGATTTTGCCGAGGATGTTGTTGTTGATCTGTACATGCTATGTTGTTGTTCTTACCATGTCTAGCTTATGTGATATGTATCCTTGATGGGTGTATGCTTAGTTTGTCATGCATTGCTCTGTAGTGAGTGCATCGAGCTCGTAAACATGCCTACTCGTTAACAGATTTGCATGTTCCAGTTTTTCTCTAAGTCTGTAACCTGATTATGTTTTTGCAATGTTCACATGCTTGCAATTGTATTTTCTGATCCCTTTTGGCTCAAGGTCACTAAGGGACTTTTGTTAAGTGCTTTGCGTAGATGCATTTAATGCCTTGCTTTGCCAGGTTAAGTTCTTGTAGCATATAGTTTTCATGCTCCAAAGTGTGCTACCTGATCTGAAATTCCAGACTTGTGTTAATTTCACTAAGTCTGAAATCTGTTATTGTTTTCATTTTTGCCATGCTTGTTTGAACCTGTTAATGGATGAATTGGCCATAGCTCAGTGTTCATCTTTTGTCAAGCATCATGAGTGGATCCCTGCAATGTATTTTTTTGCCATGTTTGAGTGATGTAGCATAATTATCTTGATGCATTTAGATGGCTACTTGCTGTTTGTCGCAGACCGTTACCATATTTGTTTTGCTTGCCATTTCCAAACCGTGCATCCGATTCCGGTGTTCTTTATATCGATTTCAACCGAAATCACCTCACCTTTCCAGTGGAACTCTTGGATTTCCAAGTTGAAGCCATATTCAATCATTCCTTGCCAAATCTTGCATATGCATCACATATCGCATCCCGCATAGCATACCATGTTTGCATCATGTTGTCCGAGCATTTGCACGTGGTTGATTGTGTTCCTTTTGCTTGTTTGTCTTGTTTGGGTAGAGCCGGGAGACGAGTTTGCTAACGAGGAGCCCGTTGAGTTTACTTTCGAGGATCCAGTCAACTCTAACAACTTTGTAGGCAAGATGATCATACCCTCGAAATCACTTCTATCTTTGCTTGCTAGATGCTCGCTCTTTTGCTATGCCTATGCTACGTTGCCTACCACTTGCTTATCATGCCTCCAAAATTGCCATGTCAAACCTCTAACCCACCATGCCCTAGCAAACCGTTGATTGGCTATGTTACCGCTTTGCTCAGCCCCTCTTATAGCGTTGCTACTTGCAGGTGAAGATTGGAGATCGTTCCTTGTTGGAACATTGTTTATTGTTGGGATATTATTATATTATCTTGTTATCTTAATGCATCTATATACTTGGTAAAGGGTGGAAGGCTCGGCCTTTTGCCTAGTGTTTTGTTCCACTCTTGCCACCCTAGTTTCCGTCATATCGGTGTTATGTTCCCGGATTTTGCGTTCCTTACGCGATTGGGTGATAATAGGAACCCCTTGACAGTTCGCCTTGAATAAAACTCCTCCAGCAATGCCCAACCTTGGATTTACCATTTGCCACCTAGCCTCTTTTTCCCTTGGGTTTCCGGAGCCCAAGGGTCATCTTATTTAAACCCCCCCGGGCCAGTGCTCCTCTGAGTGTTGGTACAAACAGAGCCACATGCAGCGCCACCTCGGGGAAACTTGAGGGTTGGTTTTAGTTGTACATAGTGTTCATCTGCGTGTGCCCCGAGAACGAGATATGTGCAGCTCCTATCGGGATTTATCGGCACATTCGGGCGGTGTTGCTGGACTTGTTTTATCTTTGTTGAAGTTGTCTTGTAGAACCGGGATACCGAGTCTGATCGGAATGTCTCGGGAGAAGGTTTATCCTTCGTTGACCGTGAGAGCTTGTGATGGGCTAAGTTGGGACTCCCATGCAGGGATTTGAACTTTCGAAAGCCGTGCCCGCGGTTATGGGCAGATGGGAATTTGTTAACGCCCGATTGTAGATAACATAAACCTTAACTTAATTAAAATGAATCAACTGCGTGTGTTATGGTGATGGTCTCTTCTCGGCGGAGTCCGGGAAGTGAACACGGTGTTGGAGTAATGTTTGCCGTAGGGTGTTCTATAGTTATTCGTTCGTGCTTTGCCTTCTCTTCTCGCTCTCTTTTGTGAACAGGTTAGCCACCATATATGCTAGTCGCTTGCTGCAGCTCCACATATTACCTTGCCTTACCTATAAGCTTAAATAGTCTTGATCGCGAGGGCGCGAGATTGATGAGTCCCCGTGGCTCATAGATTACTTCCAAACCAGATGCAGGGCCCGATGACTCCGTTCCAGATGATGTGCTTGAGCTCTAGTGGGAGTTCGACGAAGACTCACGTCGTTACTATGTGTCTTTCCCTGATGATCAGTAGTGGTGCCCAGTTGGGGCGATCGGGACCGTGTCGCATGTTGGGGTTGATCTTTTATTTTGGTACTGTAGTCGGACCATGAGTGTATTGGATGATTGTAATGCTATTTATGTACTTTGTGTGACATGGCGAGTGTAAGCCAACTATGTACCTTACTTATTATCTATTTACATGGGTTGTTGTGAAGATTACCTTACTTGCGACATTGCTTTCAATGTGGTTATGCCTCTAAGTCATGCTTCGACACGTAGGAGATATAGCCGCATCGAGGGTGTTACAATGTTGCCTTTGTTAAACTCAAAGGGGGGGCAGCGTATATCGTTTCACACTCAAAGGTGGCACATTCCCTCTTAGAACCACGACCTTCCAAATCGGCCCAATTTTTTACCACAACATGTTAGTGCCATGACATGACACCATGCCAAGTTTCATGATTTCCAGGCGAGTTTTGGATTTACATGAATTTAAAATCAAAGTTTCTCGATGTTCTCGGCCGAGTCATGACGCCCAGATGTTTGAATTTCATTCTCGTTTCTTCCATGGGACCTAGAAATTCAACCAAGGACACACATGTGATTTTTGAACCCACTTTGGTGCACCGGAGCATGTGCATGCAATTCATATTTAGATTATGCACATTAAAAGTCCAGAAACTCAATTAATGTATAAAAAGGCCAAATGAACCTGAAATAATTCCAAAATTTAACAGGGCACTCATATAGTTCTATGTTGCCTCTGTAAATAAAATCAGGGGGGAGGCAGCGTATATCGTTTCGCACACAAAGGTGACATGTTCCCTCTCGGAACCACGAGGCTTGTTGAGAGAATCTCTAGTTTTGCAAGAGGCTTATACGAAAACTTGTCCCAATTCAGCCAAAAATTATACGTATGAAAACAAGGTTTAGATTATCCCAAACATCTCGCTACCTAGACCAATAATGTACTATGATTTGAATTCAACATAAAATGGATATAAATATTTGAATTGGAGAGCGTATGGTACATGTAGTTCATAATGAAATATGATTACTGCTATATGTATGTTTTTTGTTATCAAGATAATATTTAAATTATTGTATAACTTGACAACAATCGTATTAAAATAAGGAAAATTGATTCAAATTTAGTCCATATGGTAGACGACAATATATATGTTCACATGGTGGAGTAAAATGTTCATATATGATGGAAGATCAAAATGTACGACTACATCAATTATAAATCGCAAGGTCACCTAACGATATATTCGAATTCAACATAACGTGGATTCAAAAATTGAAATTCGAGATCATGACATCTGTAATCATATAAAAATGGACATTACTCTTTCTTTGGTGGGAATTGATTTGTTTTTTGTTCTTGTTGAGGGAAGTGCGAATCGATTTGGTACTGTGCAGGGTAATCTTGTTCTCCCGATTTTTTTTACATTTTTCTTGTAGTTTTTTCAATGGCATCTATAGCAATATAGTAAAAGGGGACATGACTCTCTTGTGTCTTGTATGAATTGTTTTTTACATGTTAAGTTTGTTCTGCCGAACAAGGAATCCGCATCTTGTTATCCCGAAATTTTCAAGCTCGAGTGTCTTTTGTCTCACCTGCTTTAAAACTCCCACTTCTTCAACCCGCGCCGTGCCTTGTTATCCCAAAATTTGGACGCACGCGATAACTCCCTCCTCATCCGAAATCGCTCCCGCAGCCCAGACACGTGAAATCCCCCTTCTACCCCTCAGCCAGAAAGGAAGCTCCACGTCGCGGTGTCAAAACCGGTGGGGGTACGCTGGTAGCTTACCCTACATTTCGGACAAGCGCGTCCCTAAGCTTGGCTCCCACTCCCCCTTCGCCCCCCCCATTCGTACACCGAGGCCGCCAAAACCCGCGAAACCCCACGCTCCTCCGTCGGCCTCCCGACCGCCGCCCAGCCGGAGACTCTTCCCCGACTACATCGTCCACCGCAACAGCTCGCCGTCCCTCATCCACCGCACCGGACGAGGATCCGTTGTCGATCTTGTCGTCCCGCCGGATCAGCCGCCCCGTCCTCCACCTCCAAGGAGCTGCCCCGACGTTCACCTCGTCTATCGCGCCACCTCAATCCCCACAGCGCCGTCTTGACCTGCCCCACCGGAACCACATCACCCTCACCAATTCCTCCGATGAAGCCGAGGCCAACTCGGCGCAACCAAGGAGGTTCTGCACTCACCGCTGCATTTTATATTTTATTCGATCTCACGGGGCTGTCGATGCTCGATACCGAGCAGACATGGTGTGTCTCCATTGACGGCGTCATCGCCGGCCACATCATCCACGGCGTCTCTGCCCCATGTCGTTGCTTCCTCGGCGGCGACTTCCACAATGGCACTAGCTGCAGCTGTTCCGGCTCTCGCTCGCGCTGCAGCTCTGTTCTTGCTGTCGGTCGCGCTGCTGCATTGCTCCTGCTTTCGTTCGTGCTGCTGCTCTGCTCTTGCTCTCGCTTGCGCTGCTGCTGCTGCACGACCTCCTGCATCTACAGGAGTTGCTGCTTTAGCACTCGCTCGCGGTGCTACTGCATGACTTGCTCTCTGCTAGTGCGTTCCCTGCTCGAGCGTCTGCTGATTTAGATCACTGCTTCTCTGCTACTAGTGCTCGAACGCCCTAAACATCTATTGCCATGCTCTGTTACTAGTTCAATCAGTTTCGACAGTAAAATTCAGTTTCGACTGTGAAGTTCATTTTCTTCAGTTAAGTTCAAAGTTAACAGTCCTTACAACATCTGTTGGAGCAGCCGTGGCGCGGCTGATGCATTTTACATCTAGCAGTTTTTGGTGATGTATTTTACATCATCTATTGCAGATGATATTAGGGTCCCACTTCAGATTAACGTTGTTTGTCTTGTCATGCTTCAGCCTCGTCGCCGTACACCTTAGCGGAGCTGCTCCAATGACGGAACCGTCCATCACAGCGAAGAAGTACCCTCGGTGCCGTTTCCAGAGGCCTCGGATCTTCTTCCCCGCCTCTGATAGTCACACCAGCATCATCACCATCCTCCACGTCCAACCCAATGATGCTGAGGTCCAAAAGGCTATGCCAAAGAGGTTGTACACTCGTTGCATCACTTTGTTTCTCCATTCCTCTGTTCTTCCAATTCATGTGAGCCAAACACACAGGTTGACTGAAATCCTATGTTTCCAAATGCTCTGTTTTGCACGTGCATTCCAATCCTATTCCTGTGTTTTTCCTGTCCCTACATTTATAGAATCCTCCAATTCTAAGGAGCCCTTACGGATTTACTTCATTTTCAGATAGGCGTCAAAGAAAACTCTGTGTGTTATGTCCTGCTCCTGTCATGCCGTCATCCACCCCACCTGAGGTGCACCATCGACAGAAGCATTCACTACAGTAGAGATCCCCCCTGCAGACTTCCTTTCACTGCCTCAGATCATCTTCCCCGTTGCCGGCAGCCACGCCAACCGCATTACCATCACTGACTGAGCAGATGAACCTGAGGACTACACAGTTCCGGAAGAGAGGTCGCAGTCTTTCGTGTTTGCTTACGTTATACATTGGTTATTATTACCTACTACTTTATCGTTCAATCTTGAGTTTTGAATTGCCCATGGGTCTCATATCGAGCCAGCAACGAATAGTATCTATCTACTATCTGGTTCATCTGGGGTCTTCTATGTGGTTCATGTTGGGTGGGCAACAAACAATAGATGATCCATTGTCTATCTTTTTAAACTGAAGCTATAATCTACCTGGTATCATTATTTTTGGATCCATCCACTCGTTTGCTACCATCAGTCTTGATTTTTGCATGCACCCCTTAGGCCTTACAAAATCTAACTATTTTATTATTATGCATGTCAGATATTGTACACAATCATACTGAACATGTAGAGAAAAAGAGAAGACCGTTGCGTGCAAATATAATGTCATGCAGACGCCGCTCCATGGTGGGCGAAGTGCCCCCCCTCCTGCATTTCCAGATTGTATTCTAGAGGAAGATAACTGTTCAGATGGAGATTCAGAAGGAGCCGACCACGCCTGTTTACCACCTGAGGTGTTTGCTCTAACCTGGCATGCTGATGTTGGTCATATTATGCATATGGCGCCTTGCATTGCTTACATTATACATCTTATATGTCATCAGCTTAGTTTAGATTTGCTTTGTGTGAATGCCACCTGTTTGGTTTCTACATCATACTCCCACCATTCCTAAATATTTGTCTTTTTATAGATTTCAACAAGTGACTACATACGGAACAAAATGAGTGAATCTACACTCTAAAATATGTCTTTATACATCCGTATGTGGTAGTCCATTTGAAATATCTAAAAAGACAATTATTTAGGAACGGAGGGAGTATATGGGAATTATGCAATGCCATCTTCTTTAGCCAGGCATCGTATACGTGAATCATGCAATGCCATCCTGTTTAGCCAGTCATCGTATATGTGAATTGTATCGTGCCATATTTTTTCCATAATGTATTCCATTTGTCAACAATGTTTATACATTCATCTACTCTTCTTGTGCATCAGCCATTTGAGTCGGTCATTGGAAAATCTGGAGTGAAAACAAGGTCTTCTGAGCAGTCAGTGCTACCTGTCGATGCAGATTTCTTGCTGGTTACAGATAGCTCCTCAGAGGAGGATTCAGAGAGAGATGACCAGTCGTATTCCCCTCCCCCCAAGGTGCATGCTCTAACTTGGCTGGGTTATATTGCTCATATCTTGCATATCTTGCATTGACATGCCATCTGCTTAGATTAGACATGCTTTGTGTGAATGGCTCCTGTTTGCTTTCTATATCAGATATGTGAATTATGCAATGCCATGTTTTTCAGCCAGTTATCATATATGTGAATTGTGCACCGCCATGGAGCCAGGCATCATATATGTGAATTATCCCATGCCATCTTTTTTTTCATTACGTATTCCATTTGTCGACAATCTGTGTATATTGAAATACTCTTCATGTGTATCAGCCATTTGAGCCGGTTATGGAAAAATCTGGAGTGAAACAAGGTCTTCAGAGCAGACAATGGTACATGTTGAAGCATATATCTTGATGGTTACAGGGAGCTCCTCAGAGGAGGATTCAGAGACAGATGACCAGTCATATATCCCACCTGAGGTGTATGCTCTAAGTTGCAATATTTATATTTCTCATATGATGCATATGGTGTCTTGCATTGCTTAGTTTAGACATCATATGCACACTATTGAATTCTATCTGCTTAGTTTAGAGATCATACATGCGAGTGCCAGTTGCTTAGTATATGAATCAATTATGTCAATTATATCATGCCATCCTGTATACTTAGACAACATGTATGTGAATTATTTCATCCCAACCTATTTTAGAAAGACATCATATAGTTTTGTCATGTCATCCTGTTTAGGTACTCATCATATGTTGAATTATGCCATTATATCCTGTTAAGTTATTCATCATATATCTGAAACTATGTCATGCTATCCTGTTTAGTAAGGCATCATATCTGTGAAATTGTGTCATGTTGTCCTATTTGGTTAGACAATATACATGTGAATGACCACATCTGTCTATCATACAATGTCTGTATGTTCAATTTCTATTCTTGTTTATCAGCCATTTGAATTGGAGGGGGTGATGGCAGTATCTAAGGGAGCAAAAACCCGTTCTTCACAAAAGACAGTGCTACCCATTGATGCAGATAGAACCATGGTTGTACTGGCCCACAAACTAGCCCCACCACACATAATCGAGACTCTTCAAGATTGCACACTTACACCGTTGGGCAGAGAACCAGCTACAACCCATCTAACCGCAACCCCAGCGGATAGTAACCCACTTATAGTTGACAAAGCACCATGTCCACCACAGAGTACCCCCAGACGAACAATTTGTAAAGCTACTGCAGTGCCCAAAGCACGAAGACCACCACAGCTAACCCAAACTCCATGTTTAAAGCAGAAGAGCAACTGTTCTCAGGTCAGATTCCGTAGCTATGGTCCATACTCCTTTGTTGTTGCATCACTGTATTTACTCATACCAACTACTTTCGAATTTGAAGGATCCAATTGAAACTCCAATGGCGCAACAGGTATGTTTTAAACCTATTTCTTTAACTGGATTGCTGTACTAACTTCTTGCTCTATGTTGATTTCAATTTAAGTTGCATAAACAGTTATGTTCTCATGTGATGCACATTACAAGTGCTTCCAATGTTGTGTAGTTTCTCACACTTATATTCTGTCTATGCTGCTGTGTCTTAAAAATGTATGAGTTGAACTGTGTCTCTATCTTGATTAGGGAACATAAACTACAATGATATGGACAATACAGTGACCATAGTACATAGATATATGTTTGTTTCATGTTGTTATCCTGTCCACCTTACTACTGAACCGATTTACCAAAATGAGTTTCGTATACTACAAGCTAAACCTGTGATGTGTCTGCTTGTTTCTCTTGTAGTATGCAAACAGAATATTGGAGAAGAGCACCCCCACTATGCAATGGTAGAGAAAGTAATGCAGATAAGGTTCAAGATAGTGAGACAACCCTGTTAGTCTCCAAGAAAGGTGATAAAAACGATCTTGTAGACAGTGAGAAAACCCCACAGTCCTGCGTTGATGTAGTGTTCGAGTTACTGGCCAGTATCGCTGGCACAAGCTCTTCCAACTCGTTGCTTGAATCACTTCGGCTTCTTCAGTCTCAGCTACAAGCTGAAAGGCATCAGTCAGCTGTGCTGCGGCAAGAAGCCGAAGGACTGAGGAAGTCCCTGCAGAATTCAGATGCGTACTTTCTTGTGCAACAGCAAGCGCTGGAGGATTTAAGCGCCAAACAAGAGAAAGTTAATAAGCTTCCTAAGCATCTTGCCAGCATTATGGGTACCCAGGATATTGTTTCTTGAGCTCTTCTGAAGTGGTTTCAATTCTGGACATGTTTTGCTGCGGCGTTTATATGCTAGTGTGTTCCCTATATTTGCACTGGTGGCAAACTTTGATGCCCAGTGGATGTAATATGTGTAATAGCTGTGATAGCCTAGCATAAGTTGCTCGCTTATTTATTTCCTTGTTTTGTTTATTTGTTTGCTTGTAGTCAGTGCAGTTCTTTTTCCGCGGTTTTGCTAGTGGATGCAATAACCTATTTTTTAAAACTAGGCCACAATAACCATGGGCTAATATTTACTGTAGTGACACTGGGCCTCCTACGGGCCGTAGAAACAGTGGGCCTTCTATGGGCTGTAGAAACAGTAGGCCTTCTACGGGCCGTAGAAACAATGGGCCTTCTATGGGCCGTAGAAACAATGGGCCTTCTACGGGCCGTAGAAACAATGGGCTTTCTACGGGCCGTATCATCAATGGTCCTTATACGGGTCGTATGATCGATTGGCCAAACATGGGCCAATAATAGGCCTCATTATGGTCGTAAATGGGCTAGAGTTGGAATCGTCCGTTCATGGGCCGACCATAACGGGCCATCATTAATAGGCCGTATTTGATGACCCTATGAAAACGGCCCAACGAATTAACGGACCACAAACGGGCCGACTGTAACCACGGGCTGAATTTGGCCCACAAGCAGAAAATGACAGTAACGGGCCGTAAGTATACGAATGCTGGAAATGAGCCCAAGAATAAATGGGCTCTGAGAAGGCCGAAAGATAACATGGGCTGGAAACGGCCCAACGGAATAATGGGCCGTCAATGGGTATAAAGTGATACACTGTTCATCATGGGCCGTTAATGGGTGTAAAGTGATACACTGTTCATTACGGGCCAGTTTCACCATGGGCCGTTAGTAGGCCAAGAGTTACATAGGGCCTCATATGGGCCGAAAGAGGTCATGGGCCATACATGGGTCAGAAGTGAAAACGGGATGGAATCATATTAGATGGCCCAGATGACACTACTGGGCCTAATTTGGATAGGGCGTAACGGGCCTTGGGTTAGCGGGCTGTAAATGGGCTATATTCGAACAGGCCGTTAATAGGCTTTCCATGGGCCGGCCCGCCAGCTTTTGACCAAGTCAAACGGGCCGGCCTTTACACAGGAATGGGCCTCTGTTGGGTCATGCCATGTGTCGACGTATCATAGGCGCCTATCTGACCCACTGACGAGCTGACACATGTTTCGTCCAGCCATTAAGAATTTTACACGTGGAAATTTCCCATTGGTCGGGCTATTAATGGGTTATCGGATCCAAAACCCGACCCGATAGCTTAACGGCGTTCCGTTACGGTGGATGCCACGTGTCGGTCACCCTTGACGAAAGCACTTCTATGACGCGCGATTTATCGTCATGGAAGTGGACACTTCCGTGATGACAATTTTGGTAATGTCATGGAACACTTCTACGACAGCACAGGTATGACTATCTTGATTCTGTCATAAATTTGTCATGGATGTACATGCATGAAAAAAAAGCGACTTGCTGTGACAAACACGTATCATCACGGAAGTGTATTTTTTGTAGTGTAGCAAAGTGCATAAGTTTGATCAATGATAATTTTAATCACTTTTCCTAGCATCATAACAACAATTCTTTTTTATAAAACCTCTCATGTTGTAATTGCAACCAATTCACATGTTAAGGTTCAAATAATGAATTCTCTTGAAACTCAACAACCTATGTTCTTAGTCACCAAGCAATTGCAATTCAACTTATTCAACTGAGTTTAAGTAAGAGCTCCACATACTCAACCATCATATTGTCTTCTATGATTTTTAACACTCACCGCATACACATGAGCAAAACGTTTCAACCAGACACATAGAAAGATAGGGGCTTATAATTTCGCCTCCAAACGTATTCACCTCAAGGGTGATGTCAACAATAATAACTCATGCAACCCATATCCAACTGGATATATGTGCGTACATCTTTCCTCACCACATGATGCTTGCCAAAAGAGAAAAATAAAAAGGAATAGAGAGAAAAACTTTGACTCTTTGCATAAAAGTAAATACATAAAAGTAAAAGATAGGCCCTTCGCAGAGGGAAGTAGAGGTTGCCATGCTCTTAGTTGTTTGTATGTTCAAACCCTTAGTGCAAAAGAACGTCACGTTGTATTGCCCCTTTTGATGGCAACCTTTATTATGCAGTCAGTGGCTTTTATTCTTCACCATCACAAGTTCGTACAATGCTCAATTTTCTCTTACACTAAATGATCTCACACTTTTAGCAATTTTTATTTCCTTATTACACCGATGGCAACTTACTTGAAGGATCTTGCTCAATCCTTAGGTAGGTATGGTGGACTCTTGAAGATAAGATTTGGGTTTAAGGGTTTTTGGATGCACAAGTAGTATCTCTACATGGTGCGGAATTTTTGGCTACAAAGATGGGGGGCAAGCACCACATGTTGAAGGATCTATGACAATATAACTTATATGTGAATATGAACAAACATAAACCATTACATTCTCTTCCTTGTCCAACGTCAACAATTTTGGCATATAATATTTTGATGGGGGCTCACAATCACAAAAGATTTCCATGATAGTGTATTTGCATGTGAAAGTTCTCTTCCTTATACTAATTATTTGTGAATTGCTTGTATGACCAATATTGTGATTGTCAAGCCTTAAAAGATTTCACTTTCTAAACCCAATGTGAAGCTACCACTAGGCATGATATGATTTCAACTTCATGATATTCAATTCATTCAACAATTTACTCATAGGATATAAGTGAAGCACAAGAGTAAATGACAAGCTACTCCAAAAAAATATAAGTTAAGATCATGGGCATAATATTTCTTCATCTCAAATTAATTTAAGTGAAGCAAGAGAGATTTCTTCAAAACTACTAAAGCACACCGTGCTCAAAAAGATATAAGTGAAGAACTAGAGCAATTCCATAGAAAAGAGCTTCGTTGATGGGATGTGAATGCCGCTTACTGAGCCTCCCTGACAACTATTTGAGGACTCTATTTTATTTAAAAACTTTCAGATCTAAGTATTTTATTAAAACAGCAAGCAAAGTGAAAATAAAATGACATTCTAAGAATAACACAACTCATGTGAAGAGCAAAAACTTAGGCTCAACCGATACTAACCGATAATTGTTGAAGAGGAGAGGTGGGATGCCTATCGGGGCATCCCCAAGCTGAGATGCTTGAGACTTCTTGAAATATTATCTTGGGGTGCCTTGGGCATCCCCAAGCTAGAGCTTTTGTGTCTCCTTAATTCTTGTCATATCATGGTTTTCCTAAATCTCAAAAGCTTCATCCACACAAAACTCAACAAGGACTCGTGAGATAAGTTAGTAACCAATGCAAAAATCTTATCATTCTCTACTGTAGAAAATCACTAAAATTATTATTCAACATTGCACACTAAATGCCTCTGCATATTTAATACTCATATCCTCAAATAGAATCATTAAACAAGCAAACATGTGCAAACATAGCAGCAATCTGCCAAAACAGTATAGTCTGTAAAGAATGCAAGAGTATCAACAGTTCCCTAACTCCAAAAGTTATGAAAATTTTCCACACTGTAAAAAATAGCTCATTTTGCAAAAAGTTTCAACATTTTATCACATTCTTACTTTTCTAGGGAATTTTTGCAACAGCTGTAAACTTTCTGTTTTCAAACAGCAACATGTATACTTGCAAAATAAGCATGGCAAAGGCTATCATTGCCACTTTTATTGAAATAAAAGATGAAAAACATTATTCTAAATAACAGAAATCAAATCCTAACAAAATAAAATGACGCTCCAAGTAAAACTCATATCATGTGACGAATGAAGACATAGCTCCAAGTGAGGTTACCGATAATGTTGAAGACGAAAGAGGGGATGCCTTCCAGGGCATCCCCAAGCTTAGTTGCTTCGATCTTCTTTGAATATTACCTCGGGGTGCCTTGGGAATCCCCAATCTTAGGGTCTTGCCACTCTTTATTCTCCTCATATCGACATCTCACCCAAAACTTGAAAACTTCAATCACACAAAACTTAATGAAACTTTGTGAGATAAGTTAGTATGATAAAGAGCAAACCATTTCACTTTTGGTACTGTCAAAGACAAGATTCATAATTGTTCTCACACAATTTCTACTGTAGCATGTCATTTCCACAATTTATATTGATCAATATAAGCCATGGAAATTAGAAAACAAGCAAACTATGCATTGAAAACATAATCTGTCAAAAACAGAACAGTCTGTAGTAATTTGTACTCCAACCATACTTCTGCTACTCCAAAAATTCTGAAAAATAGGAAAACCTAGGTAATTTGTCTATTAATATTCTTCAAAAAGAATCAGTATTTTATCACGCTTCTGTTAAAAACGAGAATTATTTTCCTCAGCACAAGAGTTTCTATTTTTCAGCAAGATCAAATCAACTATCACCATAGACCATCCCAAAGGCTTTACTTGGCACTTTATTGAAACAAAAGCAATATAACATGATTACTACAGTAGCCTAATCATGTGAACACACAAAAACAATAGGTAAAAGTGTTGGGTTGTCTTCCAACAAGCGCTTTTCTTTAATGCCTTTTAGCTAGGCTTGATGTTTTCAATGATGCTCACATAAACGATAAGAATTGAAACATAACAAGAGCATCATGAATCACATGGGAAGCACATTTAAGTCTAACCCACTGTAGTGATCCGACCTCAAACGGTCAAATCTCTGTGCATAAGTGTCATCCCTGGATCGGTAATGCTGACACACACAATACTTGAAGGATTTATAACAGAGTGCAATCACACACTTATTACATCGAATGTCTCAAAAGAGAACTTATTACAATAATATGGTTGAAGGCCATCTAAATAAGATAACTGCGGAAGCTTCAAAGGTAAATGAGTCCATCAACTCCAACGGCATAGCTGAGTGTACGACAATGACCTAGCGCACCTTACTCTTCGTCTGAAAAGTCTGCAACATAATACGTTGCAGCCCGAAATGGGTCAGCACATGGAATATGCTGGCAAAATAACACTGTAGAGCAGTGAATAAGGTAAATGCTAATACTACATGCATATATGGCTGGTGGAGGCTCTATGGTTATCATGTTTTTGCGAAAAGCCATTTTTTCCCAACTGCAAAGGAATATAATTTATTTTAACTACAAAGTTGGTTGTTAAACATTGAGAATGGAAACCCCATCTCAATCCCAATTAAATAGTAATTGACAACCCAACAAATTAATTAAGAGTGTTGAGATCACATCAATAATTCAAGAACCAGATACTCAAAATGTCCATAACCGGGGACACGGCTAACCATGATTAGTTTGTACACTCTGCAGAGGTTTGCACACTTTTTCCCATAAGACTCGATCTCCTCCATTGGATTTCTCGCACTGCATGATGTTTGAGAAAATGGATGATCGAGACACAGTTTTTCCAAAGAGGTCCCCTTAACCGATAGATAGGCCGGTACACCTACAATCCCCTACATCTGCTAGCCCATCATGGAAAGGATTCCCACAACTTACTCAACTATGCCAGAGCCCATAATGGCTTGTGGCTGCACACATAAGTTTCTAGCATGAATAATCTTATGATCCCTTTGAGCCTGGGTGGCGAACCATAGGATGATGACACGGATTCCCCGGGATCTCCTTGGACAACACTGGATTGCCCAGGTGCCCACAAACAATCCACCCAGATGTGTGTTAAAGTAGCCACCTTAAATAAACCCTTAGTTCATAATAATACTCACAACTGTCATGAATCACTCAAACCAAACCACGTCTATGAGCATAGCATAGTAGTGTAAGCATAACGTAGTAACTCCCAGGGTTTAAATATAGGACAATATGTTCTACCTCATCAACTACTTCCCAATACCCACATGTTATCAAATCCTAACCATGTAGTGTTTAAGGATTGAAACTAATGCATAAAAATTGGGTAGTAAAGGGGTATGATCAAAGTGTTACTTGCCTTGCTGATGATCTACAAACCCTAGAGACTCGTAGTAGCACGCTTCTCACTCCGGAAATTCTATCTCAAACATGCAATAGCATACATAAGCACTCAAGCATAGATGCAAGGGTAAAATTCAGATGAGAAAGTACAAACTAAAAGTTCAACTGAAGTCCTTCGATTTGCAAAAAGAATCAATCAAATCGGAGCTACGAAACTCAAACTACGATCAAAAGAAGTTCGAATTCAAATCTACTTGAAACCAAATTTTAATTTTTCAAAACCACATTCAAGTTGATTAACCGGAAAGAGGGGTTCGAGACGAATATTTTGGCGTTGGTTTCACTGAATTTCGAAAAACGGTTAAAACGTTGCGAGGGTTTAAAGATCAGGGGCTAATGTGTGATAAACATAATCGTGGATAGGTCCCTGGCCGAAAATGAAATATAAAGAAAAAGACTAACGGACGAACATTCGTTAGCAGATACAAACGAATGAAAACATTCGCGAACAGAGACGTTCGGGTGAACGTTCGCTAATTAGCGGAACCGAAAAAACCAAACCGAACCGATCTAACGAAAATAACAGGGACGCTTTTGTCGGTTTTACCGGTCCAACAAAGCAAAACCGGCGGCGGCGGGATCCGGTGATGACGACATCGAGCAACAGCGAGGCAGGGCGGCTCCAGCAGCGGCGGCGAAGCAGCGGCGACGGCGGCTCGAGACGGGTGGAGAGGCGGCGGGGCGGCGCGGTATTTAAGGAGGGGTGGGGGCATCGCGGCTTGCGAAGGGGCCCGGCATGAGCGGGAGTCCGGGTCGGACTCTCCTCGACGTCCACGCCACGCACGGCGACGCGCGGGAGGAAGACGGCGGCAGGAGTTGGGTCGCGGCCTGCTCGGCTGGGCCTTCGGCCCAGTCAGGCGGGAAAGATTTTTTTAAATAAATTCCACCGAAAACAAAAATCCTAATAAAACATAAAAAAATTCTTAAAATGCCAAAAACTATTTTCACCGTCTAGATAAAAAATTTAGAAAAAAGTGAACATTTTTCTGGCCTAAAAATGCAATTTTGAAAAATGCATATTTTTCTAATTCAAATATAATAGCAATGAAATTCCAAATAAAATATTTATTTGATTTTAACATTTTTCCTCCAATATTCCCCTCTTATTTTGGAGAAGTCATTTTATCTCCACTCATTTTATTTTTAATATTGGAAATATTTTGGAGAGAAAATTTATTAAAACCAAAATGATCCTCTTTTCAAATTTGAGAAAATTCAAATATGAAAATAAATTGAAATCCCCAACTCTCTCCGTGGGTCCTTGAGTTGATTAAGATTTCTGGGATCACAAACAAAATGCAAAAAAAATATGATATGCATATGATGACCTATGTATAACATCCAAATTGAAAATTTGGGATGTTACAAACCTACCCCCCTTAAGATGAATCTTGCCCTCGAGATTCGAGTTGGCTAGAAAACAGGTGCGGGTGGTCTTTCCATAGGTCTTCCTCTCGTTCCCAGGTGGCTTCATCCTCGGTATGGTGGCTCCACTGAACTTTGCAAAACTTGATAACCTTGATGCACGTAACTCGGCTGGCAAACTCGAGAATCTTGACGGGTTTCTCCTTGTAGGTTAGGTCACTGTCCAACTGAATTGCTTCTAGGGGTACTGTATCTCTCAGAGGAATATCAGCCATCTCTGCATGGCACTTCTTCAACTCGGAAACGTGAAACACATCATGAACTCCTGACAATACTTCGGGTAACTCCAACTTGTAGGCCACTTCTCCCATACGTTCCAAAACTCGGTATGGTCCTACAAATCTCAGGGCTAACTTTCCCTTAACTCCAAATAGTTTAACTCCTCGCAGAGGTGACACACGAAGATATGCTCTATGTCCTATCTCATTGACTACCTCCTTGCGTTTGGAGTCTGCATAAATCTTCTGCCTAGACTGAGCTACCTTTAGTCTGTCGCGAATCAACTTAACCTTCTCTTCGGACTCCTTGATCAGATCTGGTCCAAACAACTGGCGGTCTCCAACTTCATCCCACATCAACGGTGTCCTGCACCTTCTCCCATACAAAGCTTCGAAAGGTGCCATCTTCAAACTAGCTTGATAATTGTTGTTGTATGAGCACTCCGCATAAGGTAAATTATCATCCCAACTGGAGCCATAATCTAATGCACAGGCTCTCAACATATCCTCCAGAATCCGATTGACTCTCTCGGTCTGTCTATCTGTCTGCGGATGAAAGGTTGTACTGAACTCTAGCCTGGTACCCAAAGTCTGGTGCAACTGGTTCCAAAACTTCAAACTGAATTGTGTTCCTCTATCTGATACGATGGTCCTCAGAACCCCATGCAGACATACGATCCTAGTCATATATATCTTGGCCAACTTTGCACTCGTCTAGGTGGTTTTCATTGGGATAAAGTGAGCCACTTTGGTCAAACGATCCACTACTACCCAGATAGAATCATATCCCGATCGGGTCCTAGGTAATCTGGTGATAAAATCCATGCCGAGCTTGTCCCACTTCCATTCGGGTATCGGCATGGGCTGCAGTAATCCTGCTGGCTTTTGATGTTCTTCCTTCACTCTCTAACATACATCACACACGGCTACATACTCGGAAATATCCTTCTTCATACTAGTCCACCAGAAATGCTCCTTCAAATCCAAAAAATACATCTTGGTGTTTCTGGGGTGTATCGAGTATGGCGAGTCATGAACTTCCTGAAGTATTAACTTCCTGATCTCTGCATTATTCGGTACGTATACACGGTCCTCAAACCATAAGGTTTCGTGCTCATCCTCTCGAAAACCCTTGGCTTTTCCTTTACTCATTTTCTCCTTTATCTCAACAATTTCTTTGTCATCCTTCTGAGCTTCTCGAATCTTTCCCAATAATGTTGACTGAACCTCCATTGCTGCGACAAAACCTCTTGGAACTATCTCCAAATGAAGTTCCTTAAGATCGTCAACTAACTCCTGCGGTAATCCTCCGCTTACGAGGGTATTGACATAACTCTTCCGGCTCAAAGCGTCTGCTACGACATTGACCTTTCCTAGATGATAATGCAGCTTCATATCATAATCCTTTATAAGCTCCAACCATCTCCTCTGTTTGAGATTCAGCTCCTTCCGAGTGAAAATGTACTTCAAACTCTTATGATCTGTGTACACATCGCAGCGGTTTCCAATAAGATAATGTCTCCTGGTCTTGAGCGCATGCACTACGGCTGCTAACTCCAAATCATGTGTGGCATAATTCAACTCCTGCAGTCGAAGTTGTCGTGAGGCATAGGAAACAACTCTTCCGTCCTGCATAAGTAATCCTCCAAGTCCTAAGCGAGAAGCGTCGCAAAACACTTGGAAATCCTTGCATATATCTGGAAGAATCAGCACTGGGGCTGTAACCAAACGTTTCTTCAACTCCTGAAAACTGGCCTCACATTCATCCGTCCATTTAAACTTAGTGTCCTTCTTTAACAACTCCGTCATAGGCTTGATACGTCTCCGCCGTATCTACTTCTCCAAACACTTTTGCCCTTGTTTTGGACTCTAACTTGCATGATTTGAATGGAACTAACCCGGACTAACGTTGTTTTCAGCAGAATTGCCATGGTGTTATTTTTGTGCAGAAATAAAAGTTCTCGGAATGACCTGAAAATCAACGGAGCATTATTTTGGAATATATAATAAATATTGGAAGGAAGATCCACGTCAGGGGGGCCTCCACCTGTCCACGAGGGTGGGGGCGCACCTGCCCCCTAGGCACGCCCCCTGCCTCATGGGCCCCCTGACGCTCCACCGACCTCAACCTGGACTCCATATATTCACTTTTGAGGAGAAAAAAACCAGGGAGAAGGATTCATCGCATTTTATGATATGAAGCCGTTACCAAGCCCTAAACTCTCTCAGGAGGGCTGATCTGGAGCCCGTTCGGCGCTCCGAAGAGGGGAATCCGTCGCCATCGTCATCATCAACCTTCCTCCATCACCAATTTCATGATGCTCACCACCGTGCGTGAGTAATTCCATCGTAGGCTTGCTGGACGGTGATGGGTTGGACGAGATTTATCATGTAATCGAGTTAGTTTTGTTAGGGTTTGATCCCTAGTATCCACTATGTTTTGAGATTGATGTTGCTATGACTTTGTTATGCTTAATGCTTGTCACTAGGGCCCGAGTGCCATGATTTCAGATCTGGACCTATTGTGTTTTCATCAATATATGAGAGTTCTTGATCCTATCTTGCAAGTCTATAGTCACCTACTATGTGTTATGATCCGTTAACCCCGAAGTGACAATAATCAGGATACTTACCGGTGATGACCGTAGTTTGAGGAGTTCATGTATTCACTTTGTGTTAATTCTTTGTTCCGGTACTCTATTAAAAGGAGGCCTTAATATCCCTTAGTTTCCATTAGGACCCCGCTGCCACGGGAGGGTAGGACAAAAGATGTCATGCAAGTTCTTTTCCGTAAGCACGTATGACTATATTCGAAATACATGCCTACATTACATTGATGAACTGGAGCTAGTTCTGTGTCACCCTAGGTTATGACTGTTACATGATGAACCGTATCTGGCATAATTCTCCATTACCGATCCATTGCCTACGAGATTTCCATATATTGTTCTTCGCTTATTTACTTTTCCGTTGCTATTGTTATCATCACTACAAAACACCAAAAATATTACTTTTGCTATCGTTACCTTTTACCACTGTTACCACTACTATCATATTACTTTGCTACTAAACACTTTGCTGCAGATATTAAGTTTCCAGGTGTGGTTGAATTGACAACTCAGCTGCTAATACTTGAGAATATTCTTTGGCGCCACTTGTGTCGAATCAATAAATTTGGGTTGAATACTCTACCCTCGAAAATTGTTGCGATCCCCAATACTTGTGGGTTATCAAGACTATTTTCTGGCGTCGTTGCCGGGGAGCATAGCTCTATTCTTTGAGTCACTTGGGATTTATATCTGCTTATCATTATGAAGAACTTCAAAGACGCGAAAACAAAAATTTATCCCCCAACTACGAGGGGGGTAAGGAACTACCATCTAGCTCTGCACTTGATTCACCTTCTGTTTTGAGTAAGCTTGTGACACCTAAACCTGCTTCTGCTATTAATTCTGATATGTCGCATGTTATTGATGATGCCACTTCTGCTATGCATGATACTTATGATGAAACTACTTCTATGCTTGATACTACTATGCCACTTGGTGAATTTCTTGATGAACAACTTGCTAGGGCTAGAGAGAATGAAATTATCGAAACTGATAATATTGATGAAAGTGATGATGAAGACTCTCCCCCTAGATATGAATTACCTGTTGTGCCTGAGGGCTACGTCATGGATGAAGAAACTGCTAAAGATTTTCTTGTCTGCAATGATAGGAGTGCTCTTAAGAAATTATTAGCTAAGCTGAAACAAAAAACTCTAAATGCTAGAATGAAATATGATCCTGCTTATGCTACTTCACCTATCTTTGTTACTGATAAGGATTATGATTTATCTATTGATCCTGAGATAATTACTTTAGTTGAATCTGATCCTTTCTATGGCTATGAATCTGAAACTGTTGTGGCACATCTTACTAAATTAAATGATATAGCCACCTTGTTCACTAATCATGAGAAAACTTGCTAGTATTATATCCTTAAAATATTTCTGTTCTCGTTAAAGGGTGATGCTAAGATATGGTTTAATTCTCTTGATCCTGGTTGTGTGCTTAGTCCTCAGGATATGATTTATTACTTCTCTGCTAAATATTTCCCCGCTCATAAGAAACAAGCTACTTTAAGGGAAATATATAATTTTGTGCAAATTGAAGAAGAGAGTCTCCCACAAGCTTGGGGGAGGCTTCTCCCATTACTTAATGCTTTGCCTGATCATCCTCTTACGAAAAATTAAATACTTGATATCTTTTATAATGGACTAACCGATGCTTCCAGAGATCACCTGGATAGTTGTGTTGGTTGTGTTTTCAGGGAAAGAACACCAGATGAAGCTGAAATTTTATTGAATAATATGTTGAATAATGAAAATAACTGGACACTTCCTGATCCAATTCCTGATCCAATTCCTAAACCAACTCCTAAGCCAACTCCGAAGAAAAGGGGTATTCTATTTCTCAGTCCTGAAGATATGCAGGAGGCAAAGAAATCTATGAAGGAAAAATGTATTAAAGCTGAAGATGTTAAGAATTTACCTCCTATTGAAGAAATACATGGTCTTAATTTACCGCCTGTTGAAGAAATACATGGTCTTAATCCATTACCTATTGAAGAAATACATGGTCTTGATAACCTGACACATGTAGTAAAGGTAAATTCTCTCTATAGATATGATAAAGCTGAAATTCCATTTACTAAGGTTGCTAGCCCATGCTTGGATGAGTTTGATAACTTTATGGTTAAGCAAGAAAACTTCAATGCTTATTTTGGTAGAGAATTAAAACGCAATGCTGATATGCTTAAACACTTGGGTGATTATATGGCTAATGTTAAAGGTGAACTTAAACTTATTAGTAAACATGCTTCTATGGTTACCACTCAAGTAGAACAAGTACTTAAAGCTTAGAATGATTTGCTCAATGAATTAAATAGTAAGAAAAATGATAATCGTGTTAGAGTTATGACTAGAGGTGGTAAAATGATTCAGGAACCTTTGTATCCTGAGGGCCATCCTAAGAGAATTGAGCAAGATTCTCAGAGAAATAATGTTGATGCACCTAGTCCTTCTAAGAAGAGGAAAAAGAAAAATGATATAGGACTTTGCATGCTTCTAGTGAACCTGTTGATGACACACTTGAGAATCCCAATGATATTTCTATTTCTGGTGCTGAAGCACAATCTGGTAATGAACATGAACCTAGTAATAATGTTAATAATGATGTTCATGTTGATGCTCAACCTAGCAATGATAATGAAGTAGAAATTGAACCTGATGTTGATCTTGATAACCCACAATCAAAGAATCAACATTATGATAAGAGAGACTTTGTTGCTAGGAAGCACGGTAAGGAAAGAGAACCATGGGTTTATAAATCCATGCATTTTCCTCCTAAACCATCCAAGAAAAAGGATGATGAGGATTTTGAGCGCTTTGCTAGAATGATTAGACCTATCTTTTTGTGTGTGTGATTAACTGATATGCTCAAAATGAATCCTTATGATAAGTATATGAAAGAAATTGTTACAAATAAAAGAAAGACACCGGAAGCTGAAATTTCCACCATGCTTGCTAATTATACTTTTAAGGTTGGAATACCTAAGAAACTAGGAGATCCATGAGTACCAACTATACCATGCTCCATTAAAAGAAACTATGTTAAAACTGATTTATGTGATCTTGGATCCGGTGTTAGTGTTATGCCTCTCTCTTTATATCGTAGACTTGATTTGAATAAGTTGACACCTACTGAAATATATTTGCAAATGGCTGATAAATCAACTGCTATACTTGTCGGTATTTGTGAGGATGTGCTTGTTGTGGTTGCAAACATTACTATTTTAATGGACTTTGTTATTCTTGATATTCCCGAGGACGATAGTATGTCTATTATTCTTGGAAGACCCTTTTTGAATACTGCAGGGGCTGTTATTGATTGCACCAAAGGCAATATCACTTTTCATGTCAATGGCAATGAGCATACGGTACACTTTTCGAGGAAACAACCTCAAGTCCACAGTATCAACTCTATTGGAAAAATTCCACTGATTATTTTTGGAGGTATTGAATTTCCTCTTGTTAGGACCCCGATTATAAGTCACACTGATCTAGACTGTAACACCTCATATCACTTTGTGGCCTCAGGCACGGTATTCCCACGGGTGTCGCCTTACCATGGCCCGGGACCGTTTGCGCCTTTTGGCTCACGTATATGATAGTGTCGCTAGCATCCATATGACAGAGAACCCGGGCCGACATGACTAGTCGTGAACCCAAAGTGGCACTAACTTACAGGGACAGGCATACATGAATCAACCTCGAGCATGTGGCTCAACAGCATATGAATCCGGGCTGTAGCAACTGGGCTAACAGGACTCTGGGAACCCGGGCTGTAGCAGGCTAACAGGACTCCGGATGTCTCCGCGTGACATTTCCCCGAAGGGACAGACACAGGAACAAAGTGAATCACATGCCGGCCAGTCTAAGTGTTCCAGAGCAGTAGTGCTGGGCTAGCAGGACTCCGATAAACCGGGCTGTACCGAACTACCAAGGCTCAGTGGAAGCACCAGACTACATTTCCCCATAAGAGAGGCTACCAAGGATAAACAACTAGATTGCCGGGTCCCACACATACCAAGCATTTCAAACATACACACAATTTGCTTGATATGTGTAAATACAACATGGCATCACAACAAAACTCTACAACTCAAAGTACTTTATTTAGAAGGCTCCAGAGAGCCATACATAATATGTTCATATAGGTAGGGGTCACACGACCCGACACTCAAGTCATGCAAACATACAAGCACATGCAGAAGCAAACTTTTCTGAGTACAAACAACTAGAAAGCAAGAAGGCTTGACGAAGCATGTCTATCTACAAGGCCCTTCACGGCTCGGGATCACCACCTCGGTGGCAAGTCACTCGTCAATGTCGAGATCTACATAGAACCCATCGGAGGGGGCGGTGTTCTCTTCTGCAACAGTAATTAAGAAAACATGAGTACAAAGGTACTCAGCAAGTCTTAAAATAGATCCTACTATACATGCAACATTCTCAAGAAGGATAGTGGGGTTATTGCAGCAAGCTAGCTTTGACTCTTGGCTAAGCTATCCTACGAGACAGCAACTTGTAAATGTTTTGCGCACACGAGTCCACTACTCACCACAACAATACACTACCGTGGATCCTCCTCCGTCATCCTACGGAAGGGCCATCCACGACACTCACACTTGTCTTGAGGCTTTTAGGAGTATCCATTTACTTGTCTATGAACTATATAGGCAGCTAAGTAGTCCTTTACCGCGGACGCGGCTATTCGAATAGATGATGTTAACCCTGCAGGGGTGTACCTCTTCATACACGCTCTCACCACTTATCGTCGTTTACACAACATGTACTCGACAACTTTCAAGCGGAAGCCCAACGAGGGTGTCGGCCACGGCCTACCTAAACACTCAAGTCTCTAGTCCAGGTTTATCGCCTGTCCAGGTTCCATCTGCAGGGAGTCCGTCCGATGTTTCCACATACGGCCCCGAACGATGTGTACAGGGTTCCGAGACACCAAACGGGCGCCCGACATACCCGGCCACGGTGTATCTACCGCATCATAGCCCACCCCTAGGGTCAGCGCTATGCACGGCCGCCAACACATATCCTATAAACACCAGAAACTAGTTGCAACTCCTGGACAAAGGACTAGGCTAATTAAGAAGCCGAGAGGGTCCATTGGTTTCGGGCCCAATGCATGGTAGTAGCTGGTTCTTAAATCACACATACAGATCTCGGTGCTTAAGGATGGTTCCAATGAAACAACCCACCATGTACTCCTACATGGCCTCTCATCGATACCTTTACCAAATCGTGTTCAACACATCACTCACATTACCGACATATTAATTTCACTCTGGCCCATCACCCAGATGAACCAGACCTGACATGATTCTAAGCATAGCAGGCATAGCAAGGTAGGAAACACACACATGGGTCAATCAACTCCTACACATGCTAGTGGGTTTCATCTAGTTACTATGGCAATGATAGGTCATGTAGAGGAAAAGGGTTCAACTACCGCAGCACACAGCAATTTGAAACGTTGTTGTCTTAAATGCAGTAAATGAGAGCAGGAGCGAGAACATGGGATTGTATCGATATGATCAATGGGGCTGCTTGCCTGATGGAGTGGTAGTAGGATACTGCCCTTCAGTTGGATATTCTTAGGTATCCTTGGAGGCAGAACCTACCACGAAAGACACAACAGAACACAATCATCACATGGCAATATGCAACAATATGATGCATGCTATGAAATGCCAATATGGGTGTGTTTTGGCTAATGCATTGTAAAACAGGTTGGTTTGAGTCCATTTGAATCAAAGATTCAAATAAAAGCGCATGATATGAAGTCATATTACTGCATTAGCTTGTTTCACTTAAACAGCAAGGTTAATGTGTTCTACATGCATGAAACAGTTACAGATGGAAAGATTGGATTTTCCTGATCAATTTTCATATATAAATCTTTGCATTTGGAGTTACAGATTAATTTCTATGAATTTTTGAAGTTTAGAACATTTTCTGGAATTTCCTGTATAACAATAAATCCAGTAAATAATTTACTGCATCAGCATTGCGTTAGGGTGACGTGAACAGTCAACGGGGACGGTCCAGGTCAAACCTGACCGGTGGGTCCCGCGTCTTAGTGTCATTAGTTTAACTAATTTTTAGTTAGTCCTAATCCTAACTTAATTAGCAGGCGGGTCCCACTTGTCATAGACCCAGGGGGTCAAACTGGGCCCACCCAGAGTCAAACTCGGTCAGCAGGGTCAAACTCGCCGGTGTTTAGCCGTCGGCAAGGACAAACACGGCGGGGCAGTGCGGGATTCGTGCTCCGGCGACCAAAACGATGGCAGAGCACATCTATGTGATGCGAGGAGTGAGCCGCGTAGAGTGGTGGCAGTGGGTGGAGCTGGGGTGGCTGGTGACGAGTTTGGCGACGGCCGGAGCTCGGACGAGCTTGAACTCGTTGCTAGGAGGCACGACGAGGTGCATGGAGTGGTGCTACGGTCTCCTGCGAGTGCGGTGAAGATGGCGGCGTGCTCGGAATCAAGCCAACATGGTTGTGGCCATGACGGCGACGTGCGGTGGCGGCGGCGGGTGCGGGAGAGCTTGGTGCGGTCGCTGTGGTGCTCGAGAAGGCAAACATAGAGGAGGAGGAGGTAGCAGGGCTCACGGCGATCACAATGAGGCAGACAGCGAGGTCGGGGATGAGCTGGTGCGGCGGTGACGGCGAAGGGGATCTCCGGCGGCGTTCGGTGAAGACGAGGTCGAAGACGATAGAGTAGAGCGTGCGAGCGCTCGGGGCTCGGCTAGCTCAACGAAGCAGATGACGGCGGAGCTCGTGGACACGACAGCGCTGTGACGCCCCGAGACCGATGCACCAGGTGTCTTCCAGTTATTCACCGTTGTTGCCATGTCATTCGCTTGTGTGTTGCATCTTGCCATGTCATCATCTGCATTGCATCTGCATGTTTTCGAAAACTTGCATCCGTCCGGGTTTCCCAGTTCCGTCCGTTGTCCGTTCTGAGCCCAGACACACTTGCACGCGCCCGCGGCACGTCCGAAATATTATTTTATAAGTGGCCGGAAAATGTTCTCGGAATGGGTTGAAAGTTGGCGTGCGGTCTTATTATAGTGTAGGTAGGCCGCCTGCCCCAACGGATAACTATAGCGGCAATAGTAGCCGGTCTATCATCGGACGTTTTCGGTCCCCGGAAACGGTTGCCGGGCTGCCTTCTTTCCTCTCCTCTCAGCCCAAGCCCCTCTACACAGCCGACCTAGTCCATCCACCTAACCCCCCTCTTCGCATCTGGAGCCGTCCGATGCGATAGCACGATCCGGAAACCCCTCTTTGCATAGTGCACCGACCCCTCACGTGCGCGTCTGAAACTTCCCCGGACCCGACCCGGGCAGTCGTAACCGTTGGATCCGGATCATCCCCAAACGTCTACAAAATATCTCCATTTTGTTTATTGGGCTACCTAATCTATTCATCTCGGACCGTTTGATTTTTATTGGAGGGACCAAATAGTCTAACATCTAATCCCCTACCTATTTATAACCAGACCAAGCCCTAGAATCTAGGATTATGTCCCATCCATCCCATCCCCACGCCGCCGCCACTCCTCTTATTTTCAGCGATGAACCAACCAACCAGCCTCCTCCCCTCGATCTACGAGATCCACAGCTCCTCCGGCCCTGCAACAACCTTGCCGGAGCACCGAATCAGGTCGTGCCTTCTTCCTTCCCTCTCATTCTCCTGTCTCCTCCCGTAGCTCTCACTCATGCTGTCTCTCTCTCCTTTTCTTTTCACTGCAGGATGCTCCCGCGCCATGGCATCATATGCAGCTCTGGAGCCGCCATGGCCGGCACCTCCTAGGGTGCTCTTTGCAGCCTTCCGTCCATTCTGTCTCGTGCCGGACCTCGCCGGACCACTTCATCCATGGCGCCGCCCTCGCCTCATCTCGATCCGGCGGATCCGAACGCCAAGTCCCTGCCCTCCAGGAGCTCCTGCCGCGTCGCGTCGCCGCCATTGCCTGTTGTCGCACCGCCGGCCACTTGTTCTACTCTACTCAGGATCGAGCAAGTCCAGTCGCCCGCCTCCTCTGCTTAGCGCGTTGACTGCGCCGCTGTTGGCCTCGTCCTGGACCTCCTCTGCATTGACCCAAATCAGGCGCCCGTATTGACCCCGCCTTCGGCCACGAATCCGATGAGGACCGGCCGCCCCTCGCCCAGAACTGACTGCCTAGCTCGCCTGGTGCCGTCCCGGTGTGCAGTGCCCGCTGCTGAGTCCCTGCACCACCGCTCTTGGTCTACCTCGCGACCCCCTGCTAGTGCTCCTGCCTCCTCTTCGCCTTCGTCTTTGACATCTCGGTCGGATCCGCCGCTGCAGCTGTTACCTGCTTCCCACCGATCCTCACTCCTGCTGCCATGCGACCATGGCACCACTAGAGGAGTGCTGCCTCCTCTGCTCCTGAGCGCTGCCGCCTCGCATTGACCAAACCGCACCAAGCCATGCACGCATCAGTTGCGTGGGCTTCATCACCCAGCCAGCTCCTGCACCGAACGGGCCAAGGCCCACTAGGTGAAGCCACACCCCCAGCGCCTCCTTTTTCCTTTCTCTGTACTGTTTGGGCCAGCCAGTTTTGGCCCGTGATGGTTTTTTTAGATCTGCGATTTTAGCAATTATCTAGAGAGCGCCAGTTTTACAGTTTGGTCCCTAAACTTCATGCATTTAATAACTTCTCAACCGTGCATCGGTTTAAAATAATTTATATATGAAAAATGCTTGGTTTTTTATCTAGTTTCATAATATCTAATTTTCATCCATGTTTGGAATGTTTAAAATGATGTTTGCTTTAATTTGGTTAGATGCCATGCTAAAATGATTTAATTCGTAACTAAATAACCGTAGCTCCAAACCTAATAAACTTTATATGTAAATGGGGTAGAAAAATGCCTAGTTTAACATGGTGTACTTACTTTGCATGTTTAACAACTCTAAAATTTGGTTTAGGGCAGAACAGTACCAAACCTAAAATATGCATATGGGGATTTATCGGAATTGTTGTTCGTTGTTTCCGGCCTCATTTAAACTTGCCTAGATAGGTAGTTTTGTTGTGCTTCACCCCTTGTCTTGTTAAAAAACATTTATTATTGTTGGGTGCATAAACGAGATCAAATGAAATAACTAAATGTGGTGTTCCGTCAATATGCAACTCGTTGCATATTGAGCTCCACTTAACTTGTAGTGTTGTTTGTGCACTTGCCATGCCATGCTTCATTAAACCGGACATGCATCATACTTCATTAAACCGGCTTTTCGAATAGATGATGTTAACCCTGCAGGGTTTTTAACTTTTGAAAGCAGTGCCCGCGGTTATGGGCAGATGAGAATTTGTTAATATCCGGTTGTAGAAAACTTGACACTTAACTTAATTAAAATGCATCAACCGCGTGTGTAGCCATGATGGTCTCTTTCCGGCGGAGTCCGGGAAGTGAACACGGTTCTTGTGTTATGCTTGAACGTAAGTAGTTTCAGGATCACTTCTTGATCACTTCTAGTTCATGACCGTGCATTGCTTCTCTTCTCACTCTTATTTGCATATGTTAGCCACCATATATGCTAGTGCTTGCTGCAGCTCCACCTCATAACCTTTTCCTACCCATAAGCTTAAATAGTCTTGATCTCGCGGGTGTGAGATTGGTGAGTCCTCGTGGCTCACAGATACTTCCAAATAGTTGAAGGTGCCATTGATACCAGTGCAGATGACGCAGCTAAGCTCAAGTGGGAGCTCGATGAAGATCGTGTTCGTTGTGTTGTTTCGCTTCCAGTTGATCAGTAGTGGAGCCCAGTCGGGGCGATCGGGGATCTTTTGCATTAGGGGTTGTCTTTCTTTATTTGGTTCCGTAGTTGGTCCTTGATTGTATTCTGGATGATGTAATGCTATATTTATGTATTGTGTGAAGTGGCGATTGTAAGCCAACTCTTTATCCCTTCTTATTCAGTACATGGGATGTGTAAAGATTACCCCTCTTGCGACATGCCTACTATGCGGTTATGCCTCTAAGTCGTGCTCCGACACGTGGGAGATATAGCCGCATCGCGGGTGTTACAAGTTGGTAATCAGAGCCTTCCCCGACTTAGGAGCCCCCTGCTTGATCGAATCGCTGACATTGTTGAGTCTAGAAAAATGTTTTGAGTCTTATAGGATTATATATATCGGAGAGTAGGATTCTTTTTACTCCTCAGTCCCTTCGTCGCTCTGGTGAGGCCTCCTGACGTAGAGTTTTGACTCTTCTCTTCTCAAATTTCACAATTTTTTTAGGATCACGTGGGTATCTTGGAATCGTTCCGATGGTTTTGTGACGAGAACATTGTTCTTGGTGCCTCCTGACATTTAGGGGTTGTGGCAGTGTCCCGGGGAGTTGAGCTCCGAGGTGTTGTCGTCACAATTTTATCGTTGCAGTTCTGGAATACCTGAGTTCGCCGACATCGAAAATATCCATTATGCAGTTGTTGGTGAGATAACCTCGATGCCACCCAGTACTGGGGCGGGAGTTCGGGAGTATTGCCATAACTCGTATAACGGATGCTTTTCGAAGGTTGAGGTAAATGATTTCCGAAGGTTTATTGGTTATGTGTTGAAGGATGGATACAGCTGGATGTAGGATTTGCTAGTTTTGGGTGAGATATCATGCTTCCCCTGTATCCCCAACACCTGATTGCATAACCAGATAGTTTTGGGAGTTTATAAGTGGGAATTCAAGTAGCTCCTAGGATATCTTTCCGATAGATGCATGATATGAGATTGGGGTTCGACATCTAGTGGTCCGCCTATCCACGCTTGGTTTTACAGTGGTCTCGTTGTGTCTTAAAGAGTCCTTGGCTATGCTGACTTGGGGATGCTTCGTTTTTCATGTGCACTGCCTTGTACATGATGGTGTTGTACGATCGAGCCCATGTGGGACCCACCACGAAAACTTCGGATGAAATCTCTATCCTATGTTTGTTCCGGCTTATTTTGCAAGCCAATCCTTTGTTTTGTTTTGAGTTATGGTATTCCGGTTGCTTCAATGCCAAATGTGTTTTCATCCCTTTCTTAAGCGATGCCCTCATATTTCTATGTGGATGTTAATCCTTCTTGATATTCAAGGTTGTCTTTTCAATTCTTTCAACTGGTGTGTTTTCTCTTCAAGTGGATCCGATCATTTCAACATCCGCAAGATCACCTCTCGGTTTTCCCAACGTTGTTCGTTTCATCCGTCCCCAAATTGCCTTTGTTTTTCCCACCCTCCCACCCTTTTTCTTTAAGGACTCGGATTTCTTAATCAACTATCCATCTTATTGATGGGAAGCCTCTTCATTCCTTTCCGTCAATGTTCTTATCCGGTGATTCTCAGGAAGATACTAAGGAAGCTACAAGTTCATATTCTTCGTTCCCTTTTCTTCTTCGGTGGATTAAGTTCGAGCTTTGTCGATCATATCTTTTCCTCATTTCAAATGTTTACCCATACCGGTGCACCTCGTAATAGTTCACTTCTTGTTATTCATTTGTTTCGGAGTGCCGAAGATATCTCAGAAGATTTGTGTCTCCATTATCAATTCGTTCAAGATATCTTGAGGTTGTTATCTCTGTGGAGCCATTTAATTCAACCGATGCATTATATCTTCCTAGGCAATTATTTTCAACGATGTTTCTTTTGAGTGGGCCCTAACCCACAGGTCTTTTCCCAGGATCTTACCTGACTCTTCTAATTTTTGCGGAGCTATTCTCAAATGCATTTCAAAGTTTGACGTGAGAATGAATTTGCATCAGTTAATTCCCTTCTCCAATATCACTTTCAAGTTCTTTTCATCTCTGGCTCAACCTTTCCTCTTTTAATTATTCCGGAGTGTCTCAAAAACTCAAGGTGGTGTTTCTCATCGTCATTCTCAACATTTGAAGACCGAGGAAGAGTTTCTCTTAAATCTTGCTCCATTCTCTTAAAGATTCATGATTCTAGCTTGATGCCATCCTCTCATATTTATTTCCGATTGGGAGAATTCTTTCACCCATCCAGAGCAATTCAGGAGTCTTTTCAGTTTGTTTCTCCGGAGCACACCATCAAAGAATTATTCATTCCAACTTTCAGCTCTCGTTTCTCTAAATATTACTGGTGCATCGATCAAATATCCTCTAATCAGTTCATAATCTCTTCCTTCTCTTGTATCTAAACTCTCTCATGTATCTTCGTTCATTTGCTAATTCTTACCGGTGATTCATCCCTTTACTTCGTTCATTTTCAATTCTTATGGTGGTTCATTGAGTTTATGCTATATCTCTCTCAATCCTTTCTACCGGAATAAGTTGTATGCAATCCGTTGCTTGTCAGCAATTTAAATTGGAGAAGGATACGCATAACATAGTTCTTATTCTTGCTTCATCCTAATGATCGATTCATTCTTTCGGAGTTTGTTCATGATGAGTAAATTCTCGGTTCAAGTGCTTCATATTTTTCCCGGAGTTCCAAGATCTCTCAATTATTTCACCACGGAGATTCATCTAAATCATTGCAAGGATTCACCTTCTGTTTTCAACTTCTCTTTCCTTCTATCTTCCTTTTATTACTGGAGTTCTTCATGGAGGCTCTACATGGTGGTTCCTCAAGGATTTCTTCGTTCTTCAATTGCCCTCAAGATTTTCTGTCGAAGCTAAGTTCTGCCAAGCTTACTCAAAATTAAACATGGTGCTCAACACATGTCTTGTTTTGAGGAGTTCAAACATTCTTCATCTTGCATTCCGAAGTGCATTTCTTCCTACCATATCTTTTGAGACGGTGTTATGTCATTCTTGTTAATTTCCCTTCATGTTTCATGATTTATAGGTTGTCAAGAATGACATATTTTAAACCCATCATCTTCTCTTCGTTCATGAGATCCTTTGCAACCCATCTATCTCTTCTTTGAAGTTATCTTGGGTTATATTTCACCTAAAGTTTTCCCTAAGGATTGTTGCTATTTATGGTGCTTATAAATGACCCAAGTTCTTCATTTATCCTCCTGGGGATATAAGTTTCTCGTCTTCTCGTTGATATCAATCCGATCTATTGTTTCCGTTAGTGGCAGAATTTCACCTCATAGTTTTGGGATGTTTTCCATAAGCCCACTACAAGCTTATTCTTTTCGTTGTTGGTTTTCCAACAACTCCGTGATAACCTTCTTGGAAGGGTGCTTCCCAAGCTCAATTGTGGCAGAAGCTGGCATTTTCTTCTCCATTCTTTCATTCCAATGATCTATCTTCTATTCTTTCTTCCAGAGGTTTTGTGATGTTGCTCTCTTCACTCATCATCTCGAATTGTGAGGATCATGTTCTTTCCTTTTTCTTATACATTTAACCGGAGTGTCGTGTTTTCATTCGAGCTCTCTCATCTTATCAAGTTTTTCCTCTCTTTTCAACCGGAGTGCTGTCTGAAGTTTTTCTTACCCCTTGTGCCATTCGTTCAATAGTTTTGGAGGCAGTGTGTTGTTGATTTCATCAAGTATCCTCTCATCTTGTCAAGTTCATGTTGAATTCCTCCCATTTACAGTCGGAGTGATGTCCAAATTATATCATTCTTATTCCTTCTCTATCTTGTTTTAACCGGAGTGTTGTCGTAATTGATCTTTATCGTTCCTTGTACATCTCGTTTCTACCGGAGTGCTTGCATGTACTTCTTGTCCATTGCAACCCCTTTCTAATGTCTTTCAACCTACAAGGTTCTCGTGATGTTCCTTGTTGCTCTTTTACAACGGAGTGTTTTCAACTTCTTGCATCTCTGTTGTTTTCCTTCTTTCAATTTTGCCAACCTCTCAAAGTTCGTTGGTTTCACTTTTTTGTCAAAGAAGCAACTTTGTTTTACCTCTTCCTCTTCCGCTTTTCTCCGGTGCCATCCTAGATCTCGGGACGAGATCCTCTCGTAGTGGTGGAGTGTTATGACGCCCCGAGACCGATGCGCCAGGTGTCTTCCAGTTATTCGCCGTCGTTGCCATGTCATTCCCTTGCGTGTCACATCTTGCCATGTCATCATCCGCATTGCATCTGCATGTTTTCGAAAACTTGCATCCGTCCGGGTTTCCCCAGTTCCGTTCGTTGTCTGTTCTGAGCCCAGACACACTTGCACGCGCCCGCGGCACGTCCTTAATATTATTTTATAAGTGGCCGGAAAATGTTCTCGGAATGGGTTGAAAGTTGGCGTGCGGTCTTATTATAGTGTAGGTAGGCCGCCTGCCAAGTTTCATCGCTTTTGGAGTTCGTTTGACGCCCCAACGGATAACTATAGCGGCAATAGTAGCCGGTCTATCGTCGGACGTTTTCGGTCTCCGGAAATGGTTGCCGGGCTGCCGTCTTTCCTCTCCTCTCAGCCCAAGCCCCTCTACACAGCCCACCTAGTCCATCCACCTAACCCCCCTCTTCGCGTCCGGAGCCGTCCGATGCGATCGCACGGTCCGATAACCCCTCTTTGCACAGTGCACCGACCCCTCACGTGCGCGTCCGAAACTTCCCCGGACCCGACCCAGGCAGTCGTCACAGTTGGATCCGGATCATTCCCAAACGTCTACAAAATATCTCCGTTTTGTTTATTGGGCTACCTAACCTATTCATCTCGGACCGTCCGTTTTTTATCGGAGGGACCAAATAGTCTAACATCTAATCCCCTACCTATTTATAACCAGACCAAACCCTAGAATCTAGGATTATGTCGCATCCATCCCATCCCCACGCCGCCGCCACTCCTCTTGTTTTCAGCGCCGAACCAACCAACCAACCTCCTATCTACGAGATCCACAGCTCCTCCAGCCCTGCAGCAACCTCGCTGGAGCACCGAATCAGGCCGTGCCTTCTTCCTTCCCTCTCGTTCTCCTGTCTCCTCCCGTAGCTCTCTCTCATGCCGTCTCTCTCTCCTTTTCTTTTCATTGCAGGAGGCTCCCGCGCCATGGCGTCATATGGAGCTCTGGAACCGCCATGGCCGACACCTCCCAGGGTGCTCCTTGCAGCCTTCCGTCCATTCCGTCTCTTGCCGGACCTCGCCAGACCATTTCACCCATGGCGCCGCCCTCGCCTCATCTCGATCCGGTGGATCCGAACGACAAGTCCCTGCCCTCCAGGAGCTCCTGCCGCGTCGCGTCGCCGCCATTGCCTGTTGCCGCGCCGCCGGCCACTTGTTCTGCTCTACTCGGGATCGAGCAAGTCCAATCGCCCGCCTCCTCTGCTTAGCGCGTTGACTGCGTCGTTGTTGGCCTCGTCCTGGACCTCCTCTACATTGAACTCAAGCCAGGCGCCCATATTGACCCCGCCTTCAGCCACGAATCCGGTGAGGACCGGCCGCCCCTCGCCCAGAACTGGCTGCCTAGCTCGCCTGGTGTCCAATTTTCATCTATGTTTGGAATGTTTAAAATGATGTTTGCTTTAATTTGCTTAGATGCCATGCTAAAATGATTTAATTCATAACTAAATAACCGTAGCTCCAAACCTAATAAAGTTTATATGTAAATGGGGTACAAAAATGCCTAGTTTAACATGGTGTGCTTACTTTGCATGTTTAACAACTCTAAAATTTGGTTTAGGGCAGAACAGTACCAAACCTAAAATATGCATATGGGGATTTACCGGAATTGTTGTTCGTTGTTTCCGGCCTCATTTAAACTTGCCTAGATAGGTAGTTTTGTTGTGCTTCACCCCTTGTCTTGTTAAACAACATTTAATATTGTTGGGTGCATAAACGAGATCGAACTAAATAACTGAATGTGGTGTTCTGTCATTGCATATTGAGCTCCACTTAACTTGTAGTGTTGTTTGTGCACTTTGCCACGCCATGCTTCATTAAACCAGACATGCATCATACTTGGTTGTGCATCATGCCATGCTTATGTGATGGTTGTTTACTATGTTGTTTGTTCTTTCCGGTGTTGCTTCTTCGGGTTAGTTCCGATAATGTCGCGTTTGTGAGGATCCGTTCGACTACGTCCTTTTGTCTTTTTCACGGACTCATTCTTCTTCCTTGCGGGATCTCAGGCAAGATGACCATACCCTCGAAATCACATCTATCTTTGCTTGCTAGTTGCTCGCTCTATTGCTATGCCGCGATACCAACCACTTGCTTTATCATGCCTCCCGTATTGCCATGTCAAGCCTCTAACCCACCTTTCCTAGCAAACCGTTGTTTGACTATGTTACCGCTTGCTCAGCCCCTCTTATAGCGTTGCTAGTTGCAGGTGAAGATGAAGTTTGTTCCATGTTTGGAACATGGATATGTTGGGATATCACAATATCTCTTATTTAATTTAATGCATCTATATACTTGGTAAAGGGTGGAAGGCTCGGCCTTATGCCTGGTGTTTTGTTCCACTCTTGCCGTCCTAGTTTCCGTCATACCGGTGTTATGTTCCTTGATTTTGCGTTTCTTACGCGGTTCGGTGTTATGGGAACCCCTTGACAGTTCGCTTTGAATAAAACTCCTTTAGCAAGGCCCAACCTTGGTTTTACCATTTGCCTCACCACGACCTACCTTTTCCCGTGGGAGTCACGCTCCCAAGGGTCAAATTTATTTTACACCCCCCCCGGGCCACTGCTTCTCTAAGTGTTGGTCCAACCCGACGGATGTCCGGCGCCCCCTGGGCAATCAGGGTCTATGCCAACCCGACGTCTTTCTCATCCGGTGTGCCCTGAGAACGAGATATGTGTAGCTCCTATAGGGATTTGTCGGCACATTCGGGTGGCTTTGCTAGTCTTGTTTTACCATTGCCGAACTGTCTTGTAATCGGGATTCTAAGTCTGATCGGGTCATCCTGGGAGAAGGAATATCCTTCATTGACCGTGAGAGCTTGTGATGGGCTAAGTTGGGACACCCCTGCAGGGTTTTGAACTTTCGAAAGCCATGCCCGCGGTTATGGGCAGATGGGAATTTGTTAATATCCAGTTGTAGAAAACTTGACATTAACTTAATTAAAATGCATCAACCGTGTGTGTCGCCGTGATGGTCTCTTTCCGGCGGAGTCCGAGAAGTGAACACGGTTCTTGTGTTATGCTTGAACGTAAGTAGTTTCAGGATCACTTCTTGATCACTTCAAGTTCATGACCGTGCATTACTTCTCTTCTCGCTCTTATTTGCGTATGTTAGCCACCATATATGCTAGTGCTTGCTGCAGCTCCACCTCATAACCTTTTCCTACCCATAAGCTTAAATAGTCTTGATCTCGCGGGTGTGAGATTTCTGAGTCCTCGTGGCTCACAGATACTTCCAAACAGTTGCAGGTGCCATTGATACCAGTGCAGATGACGCAGCTGAGCTCAAGTGGGAGCTCGATGAAGATCGTGTTTGTTGTGTTGTTTCGTTTCTAGTTCATCAGTAGTGGAGCCCAGTCGGGGCGATCGGGGATCTTTTGCATTAGGGGTTGTCTTCCTTTATTTGGTTCCGTAGTCGGACCTTGATTGTATTCTGGATGATGTAATGCTATATTTATGTATTGTGTAAAGTGGTGATTGTAAGCCAACTCTTTATCCCTTCTTATTCATTACATGGGATGTGTAAAGATTACCCCTCTTGCGACATGCCTATTATACAGTTATGCCTCTAAGTCATGCTCCGACACGTGGGCGATATAGCCGCATCATGGGTCTTACAAGTGTGGCGCGGGGACGACGGTGGATGCGAGTTTCACGGTGGCGCGGGCGCACATCGTCGGCCATGGCAAGGAGAGGGCGAGAGAGAGGAGCAGGGGAGAGTGAGGTGTCGGGGGGGTCGAGCGGGCGACGTGGAGGCCGACCAGCACGATCAGGGGCGAAGCGGCAAGCAGGTGGCGCCGTGGCGAGCTCGGGCGCACCGGCGTCACCTCCTGCCTGCCTGCCTCGCGGGAGAAAGCAGCTGGCTGGCATGGGCCAGCACATTGCTGGGCCGGCAGGTGGGCCTGCTAGGTAAGTGGCCTCTGGCCTTTCTCTCTCTCTCTTTTATTTAATTCTGTTTTGTTTTATTTTCTGCAAGTTTGTGGCATTTCTAAAAATAGCTAGGCACTTTCAAAAATCACCAAACTTCTCATGGCCCCTATTTGGAATAAATCCAACATGGAACATTTTAGTTTAGGATTATTTGAGCATTTAAAATATTTATTAGCATTTAAATGCCAATTCAAATAACTAATGATTTAATCCAGTGACCTTAGGATGACCTAGAAAATTGTGCACCATTTTTGTCAGAGGTTTAGGACCAAGGAAAAGATGATGAACATTTTAGAAGGGCATTTCAGGTTTATTGAAAATATTTTAAGTAAACCCTAGTTGGTTTCAGGGGCTGCTGGGGGTTCTGTCATCCCCATTTCCAAGTTTCTGATAAATTAAACATGATGCAAGCACTCTAATGCATGAACTAGCTAGGGTGTGACAACTCACCCCCACTCAAAAGAATCTCGTCCCAAGATTTAGGGTCCATCGAAGAAGGTGGGGTACTCAAGTCTAAGACGATCCTCCCTTTCCCAAGTGGCTTGTTTCTCAGAATGATGTGACCATTGAACCTTGAGAAACTTAATGTTGTGGCGTCGAGTGGTACGCTCGGCTTGATCAAGGATACGAACGGGATATTCCCGGTATGTGAGATTGTCTTGGAGATCAAGCGTTTCGTGGTCCACTCCACGGATAGGATCCGAGAAGCAACGCCTGAGTTGAGAAACGTGGAAGACATCATGAACTCTAGAAAGATGCGGAGGTAATTCCAATTGGTAGGCAACTTCTCCTTGTTTGGCAAGAATGCGAAAGGGACCAATGTAACAAGGAGCCAATTTGCCTTTGATACCGAATCGATGGGTTCCCTTCAGAGGAGTAACCCGAAGGTAAGCCTTCTAGTCGACTTCAGAAGTCATGGCCTTATGTTTACGATCATATTGGCTCTTTTGATGGGACTGGGCTGTTTTCAACTTTTCACAAACAATGCGAACTTGCTCTTCTGCTTCCTGGATCATATCCAGGCCAAAGAATTGTCTTTCCCCGGTTTCTGACCAGTTAAGAGGCCTTCGACACCTTCGTCCATAGAGAACTTCAAAAGGAGCTTTGACCAAGCTAGATTGATAGCTATTGTTGTAAGAAAATTCGGCAAATGGAAGGCATTTCTCCCAATCCATTCTGAATGAGATAACAGAAGCTTGGAGCATATATTCCAGAATTTGATTGACGTGCTCTACTTGACCACTTGATTGAGGGTGGAAAGTGGTGCAAAAGGAGAGACAAGTCCCCATAGCATTTTGGAAACTTTCCCAAAATCGAGAGGTGAAGAGACTTCCACGGTCTGAGTTAACCTCCAATGGAACACAATGAAGAGACACTATCCGAGAGATATACAAGTCAACTAGCTGGCTAGCGGTTATACTCTCCCGAACAGGTAGGAAGTGGGCTACTTTGGAAAGATGATCGATGACAACGAAAATAGCATTATTCCCTTTCTTGGTCCTGGGAAACCCGGTAATGATGTCCATACCGATTATATCCCATTTCCATTTAGGAATAGCTAAAGGTTGAAGGGTGCCAGCAGGCCGTTGATGCTCTGCTTTAACACGACGACAGACGTCGCAATTTGCAATATATTGAGCGATTTCTCTCTTCATCCTAGTCCACCAAAACCTCTGGCGTAGGTCTTGATACATTTTAGTACTACCGGGATGAATGGTGAGAGGAGAATCATGAGCTTCCTTAAGGATCAGCTGCCTCAGGTTTCGTGCCTTGGGAACCACTAAGCGGTTCTCAAAGAAGACAACACCTTGATCATCAATGGAGAAACAATTTAGCGACTCCTTCTTGCATGTTCCTCTTGATACGGGAAATTCCCTGGGTCAACCTTCTGTGCTTTGATGATCTGATCCGTAAGGGTAGGTTTCGCCACCAAGGTAGATAAGAACCTTGAGGAACAATGTGAAGATTAAGCTTCCGAAATTCCTCGTGGAGAAGTGGTTGACTTTGTTGTAACATTAGGTTGTTACAATAGGATTTACAACTTAGTGCATCAGCCATAACATTGGCTTTCCCGGGGTGTAAGTTATCCCTAAGTCGTAATCTGAGATCAACTTGACCCAGCATCTTTGCCTGAGATTAAAATCCGGTTGGGTGAAGATATATTTCAGACTTTGGTGATCGGTGAAGATCTCGCAACGATTACCGAGAAGGTAATGTCGCGGGTTTTAAATGCATGGACTACAGCTGCAAGCTCTAGGTCATGTGTGGGATAGTTTTCCTCATGTGGGTGTAACTGTCGTGAAGCATAGGCAATTACATGACGATCTTGCATGAGTATGCAACCTAGTCCTTGTCGCGAGGCGTCGCAATAGATAATAAAGTCCTTGGAGAAATCTGGTGGTACCAGTACGGGAGCATATGTCAGGCGTCTTTTCAGTTCCTGAAAGCTGAACTCGCACTGTGGGGTCCACTCAAACTTTTTATCTTTCTTGAGGAGTTCAGTTAGAGGTTTAGCAACCTTGGAGAAATTCTCGACGAAGCGGCGACAATAGCTCACTAAGCCAAGGAAACTCCGAACTTGCTTGACCGTTTCAGGTGGAGTCCAATCAAGGACAGCTTGAACTCGCTCGGGATTGACAGCAATACCCTTACCAGAGATTACATGGCCTAGGTAGGTCACTTCTGGCAACCAAAATTCACATTTGGAGAATTTGGCATAAAGGCGATGCTCTCGAAGTTTCGTCAATACTAGCCTTAGATGCTCGGCATGATCTTCCTCATTCTTGGAGTAGATGAGTATATCATCGAGGTATACCACGACGAATTTATCCAAATACTCCATGAAGATCGAGTTCATTAACCGAGAGAAGGTGGCTGGGGCATTGGTTAAACCGAAGGACATGACGGTGTACTCGTATTGGCCATAACGAGTAACAAAGGCCGTTTTGGGAATGTCCCCGTTCTTGATTTTGATTTGATGGTAGCCCAACCTCAAATCCATTTTGGAGAAGACTGAGGATCCAGCGAGCTGATCATACAGATCGTTGATCCTGGGGAGCGGATACTTGTTCTTTATGGTGACCAAGTTGACGGGTCGATAATCTACAACCATCTAGTCCATACCATCTTCATTCTTGACGAAGAGGAGGGGGCAAGCCCATGGAGAAGAACTAGGATGGATGAAACCCTTTTTCAAGGACTCATCGAGTTGTTTCTTAAGTTCAGCTAGTTCTAGGGGTGCCATCTTATAAGGTCTTCTAGAGATTGGAACGGTTCCTGGTACAAGGTCTATCACGAACTCGACATCCCTGTCAGGTGGAACACCTGGCAATTCTTCTGGAAAGACATCCGGGAAGTCACGGACTACCGGAATATCTTCAAGGTCTGGAAGAGGGTTGGCATTTAGGGAGTAGAGCTGACGCTTGGCCACTCGGGTTAAGACATTGACTGTCTTGCCCGATGGGTGAGTAAGTTGAACAGTTCTAGTGGCACAATCAATCTTAGCATAATGGGCTGACATCCAGTCCATGCCTAAGATGATATTTATGTCCGAGGACTTGAGAGCTATTAAGGATGCAAGGAAGACAAGTCTATCGACAAGAATTTCATTCCCATGGCTTACTCTAGAAGTTTGCCATCTAGAGCCAGGGGTTTGAATTCCATGGTGGTGGGCATGTCACAAAATTTGGTGTTATGCAACCGAGCATAGCTCTCAGATATGAATGAATGAGATGCTCCAGTATCGAAAAGAACAGATGCCGGATGGCAGTTAACAAGGAGCATACCAATGACGACGTTAGGATCATCATGAGCCTCCTCTGCTGAGACATAGTTAACATGGCCACGTGCAGTGGTGGCCGGCTTGGCATAATACACCTTTCCCGCTGGCTTACCACTGCCAACGGACTTTCCAGACTGGTTGGGGTTGTTGTTCTGGGGACACTCTCGACTGTAGTGACCCGGCTCTCCGCACTTGAAGCATGTCACAGTGTTGGTGCGTGGAGCAGCATTGGCTACCGGTCCACCATAAGCCTTAGGCGGTGTATACTGCTGGGTTGGGCGAGGCACCTCATAGGATGGCTTCGGAGTGAACCTGGGTGGCAGAGCTGTGTTTGGAATCCACACCCGGCGCTTTTGAGAACCAGAGCCGGATGAAGAACCAAAATCACGGGAATGCTTACGTGTAGCTTCAAAGTTGGTCTGGCCGGTCTCAGCACTGATGGCTTTGTTCACAAGCTTCTGGAAGGAGGTGCACTCGTGCAAACGGAGGTCACGGCGAAGCTCAGGGCTAAGTCCCTTCCGGAACCTCGCCTGCTTCTTGGCGTCAGTGGACACTTCCTCAGGTGCATAACGTGCCAAGTTCCCAAACTCACGGCTGTAGGCATCCACGGTCAGTCTGCCTTGGGTGAAGTTGCAGAATTCCTCTCTCTTGCGATCCATAAGACCCTCCGGAATGTGATGTTCATGGAAAGCCGCGCTGAATTCTTCCCAAGTGGTAACCTGGCCGGCTGGGCGCATAGCCTCATAGTTTTCCCACCAAAAGCTAGCAGGGCCCTCAAGGCGATAAGCAGCGTAAGTGACTTTGTCAGCTTCGGCTACGCGTGCAGAACGTAGCTTATGGGTAATGCTGCGAAGCCAATCATCTGCATCGAGAGGCTCGATAGAATGATGGAAAGTTGGTGGGGTCAGCTTGATGAAATCATTGAGAGACACCAAGTCGTTCCTCTGGGAACATGCAGTATTCTGCTCGATGCGTTCTAACAACCGGTTGGTCTCGCGTTTATTCCTTTCTGCCTCCAACATGACTTCAACCAAGGAAGGTGGATGGGGCAGATTCCCATCCCTAGCTCCACTGGCTTCACCCTGCTCCTGAACAGCAGGGGTGCTTCGGGTGTTCACCATCCTAGGAAATCAAAACAACGGTTTAGACAAGGATGGCAAAACCGTGGCATAAGAATGCAGAATGTAATGGATGACACAGAATGCAGAGATGTTCATCCGTACGACATGGTAATACAGAAACTGCCATATATATACCATCGGTCATACACACCATACATAGTTTAGTACAAGCCCAGGCTCAAGTACAACTACGGTGAGGAACATTACATCTCATCAGAGGCATTCCAAGCTCCTATACATTATTTTTCTACACCTCCGGAATTCAGTACACACTAAGTCATATTCCACCAGACGCGCAGGACTGTGGAAATACAACTATTACAATACTAGTGAAGCTACTACCAACTACCAACTCAGATGTCTCCGTAGTAATCTTCATAGAGATTACCACCATATCCTGGGAGCTAAACATGATCATCTGGAAACAGTCGGTCCTGTGGAGCTTGCGGTCCATAAGGACTCGGATGTGGCCTTGGTCCAAACAACGGTGGCAAACGAGGTCCATGGGGAGGGGTGACGCCTCCTACATCACGCCAGTCCATACGATCCGGCAGACCAGACCGCACGGGTACAAATCCCTCATGTCCATATACCCAGCCTGCACGACAGGTGCAAACCGTGTCGGAGTGGCCCAGTGATCAGCTCGACTGTTGAAAAGCTCCATTCTCAATGCACGATTCTCACGGTCCTTGTCCTCAAGCATCTCTGTGGTGGTGCGGAGTAGCGAATCCTCATGGGAGGAGTCAGCATAGAGAGCCTGGTACTAACCTTCTCCACCAGGAAGTGATGCTGGCATATAGCGGAACTCAGTGTTCCGAAGCAAAGGAAGTCTAGCTCGCCTGATGGTCATCATCGAGTAAGCTACGTCCTGCACGGACATCTCGATGGTAATCCCATGTCCATATGAACAATGGAGGGATTCAGTAGCTCCAGGATAGGCAGGGTATATCCTGACTGTGCAAAGATATTGGCTCTGGTTGAAATCTCGATATTGCTCCTCAACGGTATATTCAGGATACCATCGATAGCCCGCCTCGGTCATCACACGGACTAGCATGGCCGTGTGACCAGGTACATCGAGGCATCGAGTCAACAAACCACTTGATTTGGGTGCGGTTGGCCATCTGAAAGCACGAAATAATGCAAAGGCATTAGAATTTTCTAGGAGAAATCGGACAACATAACGGTTGTAAATGCTCAGAAAAAGATTTGAGACATTCACAACAGTTGGCAAAACCACTCAACAACATCATATCAAGGTTCTGGTTCAACTGACAACATACTAAAAGTAGTAGAAACTGAACTGAGGCCTGGAACCAACAATCCTAAGATTCTACGGATTAGTAACACGTGAACCTGATAGAAGATAAGATCCTAGTCCTTAACCCACATAGAAAGAGAAGAGGGTGACTCAGATTAGAGGGCATAAGGTAAAGGAGTAAAAAGAGCCTTACGTTACCTCCCACAATCAATTCCCCTACATATAACTAAAGCATTTCTAGACTCGACATCGACTAGTTGGGCTTAACGAACCTACAGGCAGTACGGCTCTAATGCCAACGCTGTCAGGACCCCAATTCCAAGTCACACTGATCTAGCCTGTAACACCTCACATCACCTTGCGGCCTCACGCACGGTATTCCCACGGGTGTCGCCTTACCATGGCCCAGGACCGTTTGCGCCTTTTGGCTCACATATATGATAGTGTCGCTAGCATCCATATGACAGAGAACCCAGACCGACATGACTAGTCGCGAACCCAAAGTGGCACTAACTTACGGGAACAGGCATACATGAATCAACATCGAACATGTCGGTCAACAGCATATGAATCCGGGCTGTAGCAACTGGGCTAACAGGACTTCGGGAACCTGGGCTATAGCAGGCTAATAGGACTCAGGATGTCTCTGCGTGACATTTCCCTGAAGGGACAAACACAGGAATGAAGTGAATGACATGCCAGCCAGTCAAGTGTTCCGGAGCAGTAGTGCTGGGCTAGCAGGACTCCGGTGAATTAGGCTGTAGCAGACTACTATGGCTCATGGAAACACAAGACTACATTTCCCCATAAGAGATGCTACCAAGGATAAACAACTAGATTGTCGGATCCCACACATACAAAGCATTTCAAACATACAAACAATATGCTCGATATGTGTAAATACAACATGGCATCACAACAAAACTCTACAACTCAAAGTACTTTATTTAGAAGGCTCCAGAGAGCCATACATCATATGTTCATACAGGTAGGGGTCACACGACCCGACACTCAAGTCATACAAACATACAAGCACATGCGGAAGCAAACTTGTCTAAGTACAGACATCTAGAAAGCAAGAAGGCTTGACGAAGCCTATCTATCTACAAGGCCCTTCACGGCTCAGGATCACCACCTGGGTGGCAAGTCACTCATCAACATCGAGATCTACATAGAACCCATCGGAGGGGGCGGTGTTCTCTTCTGCAATAGTAATTAAGCAAACATGAGTACAAAGGTACTCAGCAAGTCTTACAATAGATCCTACTATACATGCAAACTTCTCAAGAAGGATAGTGGGGTTATTGCAGCAAGCCAGCTTTGACTCTTGGCTAAGTTATCCAACGAAACGACAAATTGTAAATGTTTTGCGCACACGAGTCCACTACTCACCACAACAATACACCACCGTGGATCCTCCTCTGTTATCCTATGGAAGGGCCATCCACGGCACTCACACTTGTCTTGAGGCTTTTAGGAGTATCCATTTACTTGTCTATGAACTGTATAGGCAACCAAGTAGTCCTTTACCACGGACGCGGCTATTCGAATAGATGATGTTAACCCTGCAGGGGTGTACTTCTTCATACACGCTCTCACCACTTATCATCGTTTACACGACATGTACTCGGCAACCTTCAAGCGGAAGCCCAACGAGGGTGTCGGCCACGGCCTACCTAAACACTCAAGTCTCTAGTCCAGGTTTATTGCCTATCCAGGTTCCATCCGTAGGGAGTCCGGCCGAGGTTTCCAGATACGGCCCCGAACGATGTGTATAGGGTTTCGAGACATCAAACGAGCGCCCGGCATACCCGGCCATGGTGTATCTACCGCATCATAGCCCACCCCTACGGTCAGCGCTACGCACGGCCGCCAACACATATCATATAAACACCAGAAACTAGTTGCAACTCCTGGACAGAGGACTAGGGTGGTTAAGAAGCCGAGAGGGTCCATTGATTCCGGCCCAATGCATGGTAGTAGCTGGTTCTTAAATCACACATACAGATCACGATGCTTAAGGACGGTTCCAATGAAACAACCCACCATGTACTCCTACATGGCCTCTCATCGATACCTTTACCAAATCGTGTTCAACACATCACTCACATTACCAACATATTCATTTCACTCTAGCCCATCATCCAGATGAACCAGACCTGACACGACTCTAAGCATAGCAGGCATAGCAAGGTAGGAAACACAGACATGGCTCGATCAACTCCTACACATGCTAGTGGGTTTCATCTAGTTGTTGTGGCAATGACAGGTCATGCAGAGGAAAAGGGTTCAACTACCGCAGCACACAGCAGTTTGAAACGTTGTTGTCTTAAGTGCAGTAAATCAGAGCAGGAGCGAGAACATAGGATTGTATCGATATGATCAATGGGGCTGCTTGCGTGATGGAGTGGTAGTAGGATACTGCCCTTCAGTCGGATATTCATAGGTATCTTCGGAGGCAGAACCTACCACAAAAGACACAACGTAACACAATCATCACATGGTAATATGCAACAATATGATGCATGCTATGACATGGCAATATGGGTGTGTTTTGGCTAATGCATTGTAAAACAGGTTGGTTTGAGTCCATTTGAATCAAAGATTCAAATAAAAGCTCATGATATGAAGTTATATTAGTGCATTAGCTTGTTTCACTTAAACAGCAAGGTTAAAGTGTTCTGAGATGCATGAAACCATTACAGATGGAAAGATTGGATTTTCCTGATCAATTTTCATATCTAAATCTTTGCATTTGGAGCTACATATTAATTTCTACGAAGTTTTGAAGTTTAGGACATTTTCTGGAATTTCCTGTATAAGAATAAATCCAGTAAATGATTTACTGCGTTAGCATTGCATTAGGGTGACGTCAGCAGTCAACGGGGACGGTCTAGGTCAAACCTGACCGGTGGGTCCCGCGTGTCAGTGTCATTAGTTTAACTAATTTTTAGTTAGTCCTAATCCTAACTTAATTAGGAAGCGGGTACCACTTGTCATAGACCCAGGGGGTCAAACTAGGCACACCCAGAGTCAAACTCGGTCAGCAGGGTCAAACTCGCCGGCGTTTAGCCGCCGGGGAGGCCAAACCCGGCCGGGCAATGCGGGATTCGTGCTCCAGTGACCAAAACGACGGCGGAGCACATCTACGTGATGCGGGGAGTGAGCCGCGTCCAGTGGTGGCAGTGGGTGGAGCTGGGGTGGCCGGAAACGTCGCCGGCGACGAGTTTGGTGGCGGCCGGAGCTCGGACGAGCTCGAACTCATCGCTAGGACGCACGACGAGGTGCGTGGAGCAGTGCTACGGGCTCCTGCGAGTGTGGTGAAGATGATGGCGTGCTCGGAATCAAGCCAAACATGGTTGTGGCCATGACGGCGATGTGCGGTGGGGGCGGCGGGTGCGAGCAAGCTTGGTGCGGTCGATGTGGTGCTCGAGAAGGCAAACGGAGAGGAGGAGGAGGTAGAAAGGCTCACGGCGATCACAACGAGGTAGACGGCGAGGTCGGGGACGAGCTGGTGTGGCGGTGACGGCGAAGGGGATCTCCGGCGGCGTTCGATGAAGACGAAGTCGAAGATGACGGAGTAGAGCGTGCGAGCGCTTAGGGCTCGGCTAGCTCAACGAAGCAGACGACGGCTGAGCTCGTGGACACGGCAGCGCGGCGCAGGGATGACGGTGGACGTGAGTTTCACGGTGGCGCGGGCGCGACAGCGTCGGCCATGGCGAGGAGAGGTCGAGAGAGAGAGGAGCATGGGGAGAGTGAGGTGTCGGGGCGGTCGAGCGGGCGACATGGAGGCCGACCAGCGCGATCAGGGGCGAAGCGGCAAGCAGGTGGCGCCGTGGCGAGCTCAGGCGCGCCGGCGTCACCTCATGCCTACCTGCCTGGCGGGAGGAAGCAGCCAGCTGGCACGGGCCAGCACAGTGCTGGGCCGCCAGGAGGGCCTGCTAGGTAAGTGGCCTCTGGCCTTTCTCTCTCTCTCTCTCTCTCTCTCTCTCTCTTATTTAATTCTGTTTTGTTTTATTTTCTACAAGTTTGTGGCATTTCTAAAAATAGCTAGGCACTTTCAAAAATCACCAAACTTCTCATGGCCCCTGTTTGGAATAAATCCAACATGGAACATTTTAGTTTAGGATTATTTGAGCATTTAAAAAATTTATTAGCATTTAAATGCCAATTCAAATAACTAATGATTTAATCCAGTGACCTTAGGATGACCTAGAAAATTGTGCACCATTTTTGTCAGAGGTTTAAGACCAAGGCAAAGATGATGAACATTTTAGAAGGGCATTTCAGGTTCATTGAAAATATTTTTAGTAAACCCTAGTTGGTTTCAGGGGGGGTGCTAGGGGTTCTATCATCCCCATTTCCAAGTTTCTGATAAATTAAACATGATGCAAGCACTCTAATTAAACATGACAACTCACGCACACTCAAAAGAATCTCGTCCCGAGATTTAGGGTCCATCGGAAAGAAGGTGGGGTACTCAAGTCGAAGACGATCCTTCCTTTCCAAAGTGGCTTCTTTCTCGGAATGATGTGACCATTAAACCTTGAGAAACTTGATGTTGTGGCGTCGAGTGGTACGCTCGGCTTGATCAAGGATACGGACGGGATATTCCTGGTATGTGAGATTATCCTGGAGATCAAGCGTTTCGTGGGCCACTCCACGGATAGGATCCGAGAAGCAACGCTTGAGTTGAGAAACGTGGAAGACATCATGAACTCTAGAAAGATGCGGAGGTAGTTCCAATTGGTAGGCAACTTCTCCTCGTTTGGCAAGAATGCGAAAGGGACCAATGTAACGCGGAGCCAATCTGCCTTTGATACCGAATCGATGGGTTCCCTTCAGAGGAGTAACCCGAAGGTAAGCCTTCTCGTCGACTTCAAAAGTCATGGCCTTATGTTTACGATCATATTGGCTCTTTTGACGGGATTGGGCTGTTTTCAACTTTTCACGAAAAATGCGAACTTGCTCTTCTGCTTCCTGGATCATATCCAGGCTAAAGAATTGTCTTTCCCCGGTTTCTCTGACCAGTTAAGAGGCCTTCGACACCTTCGTCCATAGAGAACTTCAAAAGGAGCTTTGCCCAAGCTAGATTGATAGCTATTGTTGTAAGAAAATTTGGCAAATGGAAGGCATTTCTCCCAATCCATTCCGAATGAGATAACAGAAGCTCAGAGCATATCTTCCAGAATTTGATTGACGCGCTCTACTTGACCACTTGATTGAGGGTGGAAAGCGGTGCTAAAGGAGAGACGAGGCCCCATTGCATTTTGGAAACTTTCCCAAAATCGAGAGGTGAAGAGACTTCCACGGTCTGAGTTAATCTCCAGTGGAACACCATGAAGAGACACTATCCGAGAGATATACATGTCTGTTAGCTGGCTAGCGGTTATACTCGCCCGAACAGGTAGGAAGTGGACTACTTTGGAAAGACGATCGATGACAACGAAAATAGCATTATTCCTTTTCTTGGTCCTGGGAAACCCGATAATGAAGTCCATACCGATTTTATCCCATTTCCATTCAGGAATAGCTAAAGGTTGAAGGGTGCTGGCAGACCATTGATGCTCTGCTTTAACACGACGACAGACATCGCAATTTGCAATATATTGAGCGATTTCTCTCTTCATCCTAGTCCACCAAAACCTCTGGCATAGGTCTTGTTACATTTTAGTACTACCGGGATGAATGGTGAGAGGAGAATCATGAGCTTCCTTAAGGATCAGTTGCCGTAGTTGCTGTTTCTTGGGAACCACTAGGCGGTTCTCAAAGAAGACAACACCTTGATCGTTAACAGAGAAACATTTAGCAGCTCCGCTAGCAATGTTCTCCTTGATCTGAGATACCCCCTTGTCATACTGCTGGGCGGTTATGATCTGATCCATAAGGGTCGGTTTCGCCACCATGGTAGATAGTAATCCTTAAGGAACAATGTGAAGATTAAGCTTCCGAAATTCCTCATGGAGAAGTGGTTGACCTTGTTGTAACATCAGGTTGTTACAATAGGATTTACGACTTAGTGCATCAACCATAACATTGGCTTTTCCCGGGGTGTAAGTTATCCCTAAGTCGTAATCTGAGATCAACTCGACCCAACATCTTTGCCTGAGATTCAAATCCGGTTGGGTGAAAATATATTTCAGACTTTGGTGATCGGTGAAGATCTCGCAACGATTACCGAGAAGGTAATGTCACCAGATTTTAAGTGCATGGACTACAACTGCAAGCTCTAGATCATGTGTGGGATAGTTTTCCTCATGTGGGTGTAACTGCCATGAAGCATAGGCAATTACATGACGATCTTGCATGAGTATGCAACCTAGTCCTTGTCGCGAGGCGTCGCAATAGATAATAAAGTCCTTGGATAAATCTGGTGGTACCAGTACGGGAGCAGATGTCAGGCGTCTTTTTAGTTCCTGAAAGCTAAACTCGCACTGTGGGGTCCACTCGAACTTTTTATCTTTCTTGAGGAGTTCAGTTAGAGGTTTAGAAACCTTGGAGAAATTCTCGATGAAGCAGGGACAATAGCTCGCTAAGCCAAGGAAACTCTGAACATGCTTGACTGTTTCAGGTGGAGTCCAATCAAGGACAGCTTGAACTCGCTCAAGGTTTACAACAATACCCTTACCAGAGAAAGTGGCATATAGGCGATGCTCTCGAAGTTTCGTCAATACTAGCCTTAGATGCTCGGCATGATCTTCCTCATTCTTGGAGTAGATGAGTATATCATCGAGGTATACCATGACGAATTTATCCAAATACTCCATGAAGATCGAGTTCATTAACCAAGAGAAAGTGGCTGGGGCATTCGTTAAACTGAAGGACATGACGGTGTACTCATATTGGCCATAACGAGTAACAAAGGCCGATTTGGGAATGTCCCTGTTTTTGATTGATGGTAGCCCAATCTCAAATCCATTTTGGAGAAGACTGAGGATCCAGCGAGCTGGTCATACAGATCGTTGTCCTGGGGAGTGGATACTTGTTCTTTATGGTAACCAAGTTGACGGGTCGATAATCTACAACCATCCGATCCGTACCATCCTTCTTCTTGACGAAGAGGACGGGGCAAGACCATGGAGAAGAACTAGGATGGATGAAACCCTTTTTCAAGGACTCATCGAGTTGTTTCTTAAGTTCAGCTAGATCTAGGGGTGCCAACTTATAGGGTCTTCTAGAGATTGGAACGGTTCCTGGTACAAGGTCTATCATGAACTCGACATCCCTGTTAGGAGGAACACCTGGCAATTCTTCTAGAAAGACATCCGGGAAGTCATGGACTACCGGAATATGTTCAATGTCTGGAAGAGGGTTGGCATTTAGGGAGTAGAGCTGACGCTTGGCCACTCGGGTTAAGACATTGACTGTCTTGCCCGATGGGTGAGTAAGTCGAACAGTTCTAGTGGCACAATCAATCTTAGCATAATGGGCTCACATCCAGTCCATGCGTAAGATGATATTTTTGTCCGAGGACTTGAGAGCTATTAAGGATGCAAGGAAGACAAGTCTATCAACAAGAATTTCGTTCCCATGGCTTACTCTAGAAGTTTGCCATCTAGAGCCAGGGGTTTGCATTTCCATGGTGGTTGATACGTCCATTTTGCATCATGCTTTTATATCGATATTTATTGCATTATGGGCTGTTATTACACATTATGTCACAATACTTATGCCTATTCTCTCTTATCTTACAAGGTTTACATAAAGAGGGAGAATACCTGCAGCTGGGATTCTGGGCTGGAAAAGGAGCAAATATTACAGACCTATTCTGCACAGATCCAAAAGTCCTGAAACTCCACGGAAGATGTTTTCCAAATATATAAAAAATACTGAGAGCAAGAACTTCACCAGGGGGCCACACCCTGCCCACGAGGGTGGGGGGCGCCCTACCCCCCTGGGCGCGCCCTCTACCTCGTGGGCCCCCTGGTGGCCCTTCGGTGACCATCTTCTGCTATATGAAGTCTTTCGATGGGAAAAAAATAACAAGCCATCTTCTCGGACGAAACTCCGCCACCACGAGGCGGAACCTTGGCGGAACCAATCTAGGGCTCTGGCGGAGCTGTTCTGCCGGGGAAACTTCCCTCCTGGAGGGGGAAATCATCGCCATCGTCATCACCAACACTCCTCTCATCGGGAGAGGGAAATCTCCATCAACATCTTCATCAGCACCATCTCCTCTCAAAAACCCTAGTTCATCTCTTGTATCCAATTCTTGTCTCCAAGTCCGTGATTGGTGCTAGTAGGTTGCTAGTAGTGTTAATTACTCCTTGTAGTTGATGCTAGTTGGTTTAATTGGTGGAAGATCATATGTTCAGATCCTATATGCACATTAATACCCCTCTGATTATGAACATGTTTATGCTTTGTGAGTAGTTACTTTTGTTCCCGAGGACATGGGAGAAGTCTTGCTATTAGTAGTCATGTGAATTTGGTATTCGTTCAATATTTTGATGAGATGTATGTTGTCTCTCCTCTAGTGGTGTTATGTGAACGTCGACTACATGACACTTCACCATTATTTGGGCCTAGAGCAAGGCATTCGGAAGTAATAAGTAGATGATGGGTTGCTAGAGTGACAGAAGCTTAAACCCTAGTTTATGCGTTGCTTCGTAAGGGGCTGATTTGGATCCATATGTTTCATGCTATGGTTAGGTTTACCTTAATACTTTTGTTGTAGTTGCAGATGCTTGCAATAGAGGTTAATCATAAGTGGGATGCTTGTCCAAGTAAGGTAAGTATCCAAGCACCGGTTCACCCACATACCAAATTATCAAAGTACCGAACGCGAATCATATGAACATGATGAAAACTAGCTTGACGATATTCCTATGTGTCCTCGGGAGCGCTTTTCTCTATATAAGAGTTTGTCCAGGCTTGTCCTTTGCTACAAAAAGGATTGGGCCACCTTGCTGCACTTTATTTACTTTTGTTACTTGTTGCTCGTTACAAATTATCCTATCACAAAACTATATGTTACCGGTTGTTTCAGTACTTGCAGAGAATACCTTATTGGAAACCGCTTATCATTTCCTTCTGCTCCTAGTTGGGTTCGACACTCTTACTTATTGAAAGGAATATGATAGATCCCCTATACTTGTGGGTCATCAAGACTCTTTTCTGGCGCCGTTGCCGGGGAGTGAAGCGCCTTTGGTAGGTGGAATTTGGTAAGTAAAAATTTATATAGTGTGTTGAAATTTACTGTCACTTGTTACTATGGAAAGTAATCCTCCGAGGGGCTTGTTCGGGGTATCTTCACCCTGACCAGTAGAGCAAAGAGTTGCTCCTCAACCTACTCAACCTACTAAAAATGAAAATGAAAATGAAAATGTCTGCTTTGAAATTCCTTCGGGTATGATAGAAAAACTGCAAGCTAATCCTTTTTTAGGTGATGGAACAAAACATCCTGATGAGCATCTAATATATGTGGATGAAGTTTGTGGATTATTTAAGCTTGCAGGTGTACCCGGAGATGTTGTTAAGAAGAAGGTCTTCCCTTTATCTTTGAAGGGAGATGCATCCACATGGTGTAGGCTATGTGATGATATGGGGTCTTGGAATTACAAACGATTGAAATTGGAATTTCATCGGAAGTTTTATCCTATGCATCTTGTTCATTGTGATCGCAATTACATATATAATTTTTGGCCTCGCGAAGGAGAAAGCATCGCTCAAGCTTGGGGGAGGCTGAAATCAGTGTTATATTCATGCCCCAATCATGAGCTCTCAAGAAAAATGATTATTCAAAATTTCTATGCTCGGCTTTCTGATAACAATCGCACCACGCTTGATACTTGTTGTGCTGGCTCTTTTATGATGAAGACTATTGAATTCAAATGGGATTTATTGGAAAGAATTAAACGCAACTCTGAATATTGGGACCTCGACGAAGGTAAGGAGTCAGGTATAACACCTAGTTTTGATTGTGTTAATTCTTTTATGGATACCGATATTTTTCATAAATTTAGCACTAAATATGGACTTGACTCTGAGATAGTAGCTTCTTTCTGTGAATCTTTTGCTAGTTATGTTGATCTCCCTAAGGAGAAATGGTTTAAATATCATCCTCCCATAGAAGTAAAAGTAGTTGCACCTATTAAAGTTGAAGAAAAGATTGTCACTTGTAATGATCCAATTGTTCCTACTTCTTATGTTGAGAAACCACATTTCCCTATTAGGATAAAGGATCATGCTAAAGCTTCAACTATAGTTTGTAAAAGCAATATTAAAACATATAACCTCCTGAGCAAGTTAAAGTTGAACCTAATATTGCTATTGTTAAAGATCTCTTGTCTGATAATATTGATGGGCATGTTATTTATTTCTGTGATGAAACTGCTAAACCCTGTGCTAAAGATAAACCTAGACATGTGGTAGGCATGCCTGTTATTTCTGTTAAAATAGGAGATCATTGTTATCATGGCTTATGTGATATGGGTGCTCGTGCTAGTGCAATACATATTAGCCTATAAAGAGAAATTATGCATGATATTGCATCTGTTTAGTTAGAAAATATTGATGTCACAATTAGACTTGCCAATAGAGATACTATTTCACCAATGGGAATTGTTAGAGATGTTGAAGTCTTGTGTGAGAAAACTAAATATCCTGCTGATTTTCTTGTTCTTGGTTCCCCACAAGATAGCTTTTGTCCCATTATATTTGGTAGACCCTTCTTAAACACTGTTAATGCTACCATAGATTGCAAAAGAGATGTTGTTACCATCGGTTTAGATGATATGACTCATGAATTTAATTTCTCTAAATTTAGTAGACAACACCGTGAAGAAGAATTACCTAGTAAGGATGAAATTATTGGTCTTGCTTGTATTGCCGTAACTCCTAGTGATCCTTTAGAACAATACTTGCTAGACCATGAAAATGATATGTTTATGAATGAAAGAAGGGAATTAGATGAAGTGTTCTTTAAACATGAACCTATTCTGAAAAACAATCTACCTGTTGAAATCCTAGGGGATCCTCCTCCACCCAAGGGTGATCCCGTGTTTGAGCTTAAACTGTTACCTGATACTCTTAAATATGCTTATCTTGATGAGAAAAAGATATATCATGTTATTATTAGTGCTAACCTTTCAGAGCATGAGGAAGAGAGATTATTGAAAACTCCGAAGAAGCACCATGCTACTATTGGGTATACTCTTTGATGATCTTAAGGGCATTAGTCCCACTCTATGTCAACATAAAATTAATTTGGAAGAAGACGCTAAACCAGTTCGTGACCATCAACGCCGGCTGAATCCTAAGATGAAAGAAGTGGTAAGAAAGGAAATACTAAAGCTCCTTGAGGCAGGTATAATCTATCCCGTTGCTGATAGTCAGTGGGTAAGCCCAGTCATTGTGTCCCTAAGAAGGGAGGTATTACTGTTGTTCCTAATGATAAAGATGAATTGATCCCTCAAAGAATTATTACAGGTTATAGGATGGTAATTGATTTCCACAAATTAAATAAGGCTACTAAAAAGAATCATTACCCCTTACCTTTTATCGATCAAATGCTAGAAAGATTATCCAAACATACACATTTTTGCTTTCTAGATGGTTATTCTGGTTTCTCTCAAATACCTGTGTCAGCCAAAGATCAATCAAAGACTAATTTTACATGCCCTTTTGGTACTTTTGCTTATAGACATATGCCTTTTGGTTTATGTAATGCACCTGCTACCTTTCAAAGATGCATGATGGCTATATTCTCTAACTTTTGTGAGGTTTTCATGGATGACTTTTCCGTCTATGGATCTTCTTTTGATGATTGCTTGAGCAACCTTGATCGAGTTTTGCAGAGATGTGAAGAAACTAATCTTGTCTTGAATTGGGAAAAGTGCCACTTCATGGTTAATGAAGGTATTGTCTTGGGGCATAAAGTTTCGGAAAGAGGTATTGAAGTTGATAAAGCCAAAGTTGATTCTATTGAGAAGATGCCATGTCCCAAGGACATCAAACGTATAAGAAGTTTCCTTGGTCATGCCGGTTTTTATAGGAGGTTTATTAAGGACTTCTTGAAAATCTCTCGGCCTCTGACTAATTTATTACAAAAATATATACCATTTGTCTTTGATGATGATTGTGTAGAAGCATTTGAAATACTTAAGAAAGCATTGATCTCTGCACCTATTGTTCAGCCACCTGATTGGAATTTACCGTTTGAAATTATGTGTGATGCTAGTGATTATGCTGTAGGTGCTGTTCTAGGACAAAGAGTTGATAAAAAAATTAAATGTTATTCAATATGCTAGTAAAATCCTAGACAATGCTCAAAGAAATTATGCTACTACTGAAAAGGAATTCTTAGCGGTTGTATTTGCTTGTGATAAATTCAGACCTTATATTGTTGATTCTAAAGTAACTATTCACACTGATCATGCTGCTATTAAATATCTTATGGAAAAGAAAGATGCTAAACCTAGACTTATTAGATGGGTTCTCTTGCTACAAGAATTTGATTTGCATATTGTTGATAGAAAGAGAGCTGAGAACCCCGTAGCAGACAACTTGTCTAGGTTAGAAAATGTGCTTGATGACGCACTTCCTATTGATGATAGCTTTCCTGATGAGCAATTAAATGTCATAAATGCTTCTCATACTGCTCCATGGTATGCTGATTATGCTAATTACATTGTTGCTAAGTTTATACCACCTAGTTTCACATACCACCAAAAGAAAAAGTTCTTCTATGATTTGATGCATTACTTTTGGGATGACCCACATCTTTATAAAGAAGGAGTAGATGGTGTTATTAGATGTTGTGTACCTGAGCATGAACAGGAGTAGATCCTACGCAAGTGTCACTCCGAAGCTTATGGAGGACACCATGTTGGAGATAGGACTGCACATAAGGTATCGCAATCTGGTTTTTATTGGCCTGCTCTCTTCAAGGATTCCCGTAAGTTTGTCTTATCTTGTGATGAATGTCAAAGAATTGGTAATATTAGTAGACGTCAAGAAATGCCTATGAATTATTCACTTGTTATTGAACCATTTGATGTTTGGGGCTTTGACTATATGGGACCCTTTCCTTCCTCTAATGGATATAGACATATTTTAGTTGCTGTTGATTACGTTACTAAGTGGGTAGAAGCTATTCCAACTAGTGGTGTTGATCATAACACTTCTATTAAAATGCTTAAAGAAGTTATTTTTCCAAGATTTGGAGTCCCTAGATATTTAATGACTGATGGTGGATCACATTTCATTCATGGTGCTTTCCGTAAAATGCTTGCTAAATATGATGTTAATCATAGAATTGCATCTCCTTATCACCCTCAGTCTAGTGGTCAAGTAGAATTGAGTAATAGAGAACTCAAAATAATTTTGCAAAAGACTGTCAATAGATCTAGAAAGAATTGGTCCAAGAAACTTGATGATGCATTATGGGCCTATAGAACTGCATATAAAAATCCTATGGGTATGTCTCCGTATAAAATGGTCTATGAAAAAGCATGTCACTTACATCTCGAACTAGAACACAAGGCTTATTGGGCTATTAAAGAACTCAATTATGATTTTAAACTTGCCGGTGAGAAGAGGTTATTTGATATTAGCTCACTTGATGAATGGAGAACCCAAGCCTATGAAAATGCCAAGTTGTTTAAAGAAAAAGTTAAAAGATGGCATGACAAAAGGATACAAAAGCGTGAGTTTAATGTAGGTGATTATGTATTTCTATATAACTCTCGTTTAAGATTTTTTGTAGGAAAACTTCTCTCTAAATGGGAAGGCCCTTACGTTATCGAGGAGGTCTATCGTTCCGGTGCCATAAAAATCAACAACTTCGAAGGCACAAATCCGAAGGTGGTGAACGCTCAAAGAATCAAACACTATATCTCAGGTAATCCCATAAATGTTGAAACCAATGTTATTGAAACCGTAACCCCGGAGGAATACATAAGGGACACTTTCCGGAACATTTCAAACTCCGAAAAGGAATAGGTATGTGATACGGTAAGTAAACCGACTCCAAAACAGTTTTTAAGGCAATATTTCTCTGTTTTGGAATATTTAGAAAAATAGAAAAATAAGAAGCAGTCCGGGAAGGACACGAGGCCTCCACGAGGGTGGAGAGCGCACCCTACCCTACTAGGCGCGCCCCCTACCTCGTGGGCACCTCTTGTGCTTTCCGGACTCTGTTTTCTTACACGACACGTATTTTGGTCGGTAAAAACTCATTATATAATCTCCCGAGGGTTTTGACTCCCATATCACGCAAAAATCTCCTGTCTTTGTTTCGAGCTATTTTCTGTCAGGGTTGTCAAGGTCAGGCACTATGTCGTCTCCCTCCTCCTCCAACCATGAGGGCAACGATGCTTGGCTAATGAAGATAGAGCTGAAGAGAGAAGAACCTATGGAGATTAACAAGGATGAAGGGATCAAGAAGGCCATGGAGGACCATGTTCCGGCAACAGAAGACACCCTTCAACTGGATCACAATCTTCTTACCCCAACAGAAATCGAAGCTTTCAAGATGATTGAGTTAGCTCGTATACAAAATAAGTATCTCACACGTGAAAATATTTTGTTGAAGGAGCATATTATCGCACTCAAGGGCATCATCCGCAAGTTAGAAGACCTCCTACGCTCGATGTGCGACTATCCATCATAAACAACTCCACCTTCTTCACCAACAAAGGAGACATAATCACCTGGGTATGGGCACTCCAATTGGCAACTGCCAAGCTTGGGGGAGTGCCCCGATATCGTATCACCATTACTTTTATCTTTACCATTTTTCTTAGTTTGATCCTTTTGGTAATATTTTGATCCACTAGAATAATAGTTCTTAGTATGATCTAGTTGTGAGTTTTGCTTTATAAATCCTTCTATGTAATCAAGTCCGTGAGCTATATAATAAATATTAGTGTTGAGTCAAGGGCTTGATTATTTTGCCATGATCCTAAGTGAATAAAAGAAAAGATAAAGAAATAAAAAGAAACAAAGAGATCATGTGAGCCTTATGGAGAGTAATGAGCTCACATAGAAAAAGTATGATGAATAAAAGTTGTTAAGGGTTGAAAAACATAGTTTTGGTCATCGTTGCAATTAATAGGAAGTAATAAAGAAAGAGAGGTCTTCACATATAAATATACTATCTTGGACATCTTTTATGATTGTGAGCACTCATTAAAATATGACATGCTAAAGAGTTGACGTTGGACAAGGAAGACAACATAATGGGTTATGTTTTCTTACATATGAGATAAATTATATTGTCTTGGATCCTCCAATATGTTGAGCTTGCCTTCCCCCCTCATGCTAGCCAAATTCATTGCACCAAGTAGAAATACTACTTGTGCTTCCAAATACCCTTAAACCAGTTTTGCCATCAGAGTCCACCATACCTACCTATGGATTGAGTAAGATCCTCCAAGTAAGTTGTCATCGGTGCCAGCAATAAAAATTGCTCTCTAAATATGTATGACTTATTAGTGTGGGAGAAATAAGCTTTATACGATCATGTGATATGGAAGAAATAAAAGCAACATACTACATAATAAAGGTCCATATCACAAGTGGCAATATAAAGTGACGTTCTTTCGCATTAAGATTTTGTGCATCCAACCATAAAAGCGCATGACAACCTCTGCTTCCCTCTGCGAAGGGCCTATCTTTTACTTTTATCTCCTACTTTGCATAAGAGTCATGGTGATCTTCACCCTTCCTTTTTTACCTTTTATCCTTTGGCAAGCACGGTATGTTGGAAAGATCCTGGTATATATGGCTAATTGGATGTGAGTTTTCATGAACTATTATTGTTGACATTACCCTTGAGGTAAAACGTTGGGAGGCAAAATTATAAGCCCCTATCTTTCTCTGTGTCCGATTAAAACTCCATACCCATAAGTACTGCGTGAGTGTCAGCAATTGTGAAAGACTATACGATAGTTGAATATGTGGACTTGCTGAAAAGCTCTTATACATTGACTCTTTCCTATGTTATGATAAATTGCAATTGCTCCAATGACTGAGATTATAGTTTGTTAGTTTTCAATGAAGTTTACTATTCATACTTGAGATTGTGATTGAATTATTACTCTAGAATAAGAAATCATATGGCAAGAATTATATAAGTTGCTGTTCTAAGAATGATCATGATGCCCTCATGTCCGTATTTTATTTTTTTCGACACATCTATCTCTAAACATGTGGACATATTTTTCGATTTCGGCTTTTCGCTTGAGGACAAGCGAGGTCTAAGCTTGGGGGAGTTGATACGTCCATTTTGCATCATGCTTTTATATCGATATTTATTGCATTATGGGCTATTATTACACATTATGTCACAATACTTATGCCTATTCTCTCTTATTTTACAAGGTTTACATAAAGAGGGAGAATGCCGGCAGCTGGGATTCTGGGCTGGAAAAGGAGCAAATATTAGAGACCTATTCTGCACAGCTCCAAAAGTCCTGAAACTCCACGGAAGACGTTTTCCATATATATAAAAAATACTGAGAGCAAGAATTTCACCAGGGGGGCCACACCCTGCCCACGAGGGTGGGGGGCGCGCCCTACCCCCTAGGCGCGCCCCCTACCTCGTGAGCCCCCTAGTGGCCCTCCGGTGGCCATCTTCTGCTATATGAAGTCTTTCGATGGGAAAAAAAATAAAAAGCAATCTTCTCGGACGAAACTCTGCCGCACGAGGCAGAACCTTGGCAGAACCAATCTAGGGCTCTGGCGGAGCTGTTCTGCCTGGGAAACTTCCCTCCCGGAGGGGTAAATCGTCGCCATCGTCATCACCAATGCTCCTCTCATCGGGAGAGGGCAATCTCCATCAACATCTTCATTAGCACCATCTCCTCTCAAAAACCCTAGTTCATCTCTTGTATCCAATTCTTGTCTCCGAGTCCGGGATTGGTGCTAGTAGGTTGCTAGTAGTGTTAATTACTCCTTGTAGTTGATGCTAGTTGGTTTAATTGGTGGAAGATCATATGTTCAGATCCTATATGCACAATAATACCCCTCTGAATATGAACATGTTTATGCTTTGTGAGTAGTTACTTTTGTTCCTGAGGACATGGGAGAAGTCTTGCTATTAGTAGTCATGTGAATTTGGTATTCATTCGATATTTTGATGAGATGTATGTTGTCTCTCCTCTAGTGGTGTTATGTGAACGTCGACTACATGACACTTCACCATTATTTGGGCCTAGAGGAAGGCATTGGGAAGTAATAAGTAGATGATGGGTTGCTAGAGTGACAGAAGCTTAAACCCTAGTTTATGCGTTGCTTCGTAAGGGGCTGATTTGGATCCATATGTTTCATGCTATGGTTAGGTTTACCTTAATACTTTTGTTGTAGTTGCAGATGCTTGCAATAGAGGTTAATCATAAGTGGGATGCTTGTCCAAGTAAGGGCAGTACCCAAGCACCGGTCCACCCACATACCAAATTATCAAAGTACCGAACGCGAATCATATGAACGTGATGAAAACTAGCTTGACGATATTCCCATGTGTCCTCGGGAGCACTTTTCTCTATATAAGAGTTTGTCCAGGCTTGTCCTTTGCTACAAAAAGGATTGGGCCACCTTGCTGTACTTTATTTACTTTTGTTACTTGTTGCTCGTTACAAATTATCCTATCACAAAACTAACTGTTACCACTTGTTTCAGTACTTGCAGAGAATACCTTGCTGGAAACGCTTATCATTTCCTTCTGCTCCTCATTGGGTTCGACACTCTTACTTATCGAAAGGACTACGATAGATCCCCTATACTTGTGGGTCATCAGTGGTGGGCATGTCACAGAATGTCGTGTTATGCAATATAGCATAGCTCTTAGATATGAATGAATGAGATGTTCCAGTATCGAAAAGAATAGATGCCGGATGGCAGTTAACAAGAAGAGTACCAAGAACGACGTTAGAATCATCATGAGCCTCCTCTGCTAAGACATAGTTAACATGGCCACGTGTTGTGGTGGTTGGCTCGGCATAATAAACCTTTCCCACTGGCTTACCACGGCCAACGGACTTTCCAGATTGGTTGCGGTTGTTGTTCTGGGGACACTCTTGATTGTAGTGACCCGGCTCTCTGCACTTGAAGCATGTCACCATGTTGGTGCGCGGAGCAGCATTGGCCGCCGGTCCACCATAAGCCTTAGGTGGTGTATACTGCTGGGTTGGGCGAGGCACCTCATAGGATGGCCTTGGAGTGAACCTGGGTGGCAGATCTGTGTTTGGAATCCACACCCGACACTTCTAAGAACCAGAGCCGGATGAAGAACCAAAATCACGGGAATGCTTACGTGTAGCTTCAAAGTCAGTCTGACCGGTCTCAGCACTGATGGCTTTGTTCACAAGCTTCTGGAAGGAGGTGCACTCGTGCAAACGGAGGTCATGGCGAAGCTCGGGGCTAAGTCCCTTCCGGAACCTCGCCTGCTTCTTGGCGTCAGTGGACACTTCCTCAGGTGCATAACGTGCCAAATTTCCAAACTCACGGCTGTAGGCATCCACAGTCAGTCTGCCTTGGGTGAAGTTGCAGAATTCCTATCTCTTGCGATCCATAAGACCCTCCGGAATGTGGTGTTCATGGAAAGCCACACTGAATTCTTCCCAAGTGGTAACCCGGCCGTCTGGGCGCATAGCCTCATAGTTTGCCCACCAAAAGCTAGCAGGGCCCTCAAGGTGATAAGCAGCGTAAGTGACTTTGTTAGCCTCGGCTATGCATGCAGAACGTAGCTTATGGGTAATACTGCGAAGCCAATCATCTGCATCGAGAGGCTCGATAGAATGATGGAAAGTTGGTCGGGTCAGCTTGATGAAATCATTGAGAGATACCAAGCCGTTCCTCTGGGAACGTGCAGTATTCTGCTTGATGCGTTCTAACAACCGGTTGGTCTCGCATTTATTCCTTTCTGCCTCCAACATGACTTCAACCAAGGAAGGTGGATGGGGCAGATTCCCATCCCTAGCTCCACTGGCTTCACCCTGCTCCTGAACAGCAGGGGTGCTTCGGGTGTTCACCATCCAAGGAAAACAAAATAATGGTTTAGATAAGGATGGCAAAACCATGGCATAAGAATGCAGAATGTAATGGATGACACAGAATGCAGAGATGTTCATCCGTGCGACATGGTAATACAGAAATTGCCATATATATACCATCGGTCATACACACCATACATAGTTTAGTACAAGCCCAGGCTAAAGTACAACTACAGTGAAGAACATTACATCTCATCAGAGGCATTCCAAGCTCCTATACATTATTTTTCTACACCTCCGGAATTCAGTACACACTAAGTCATATTCCACCAGACGTGCACGACTGTGGAAATACAACTAATACAATACTAGTGAAGCTACTGCCGACTCAGATGTCTCCGTAGTAATCTTCATAGAGATTACCACCATGTCCTGGGAGTTGAACATGATCATCTAGAAACAGTCGGTCCTGTGGAGCTTGCGGCCCATGATGCCGATGAGGAACCACCGAGGGAAGCTCAAGTGCGGGCTTGTGAATGGCGTTCAGAGGACTTTATGGATCGAGCAGGAATCAAGGAAGAATTTAACGCATATGTGTGTAATGCTGATCTTGAGAGCTTCGAGGCAGACAAATGCCGCCAGTACCACTATCTCACTGATTCCTTTGTGAGGAGATTTGAATTTTCATCATCACACAATTCTCAAACTGTCCTATTTGATCTTTATGAAAATTCTTATACTATGGACTTAGAGGACTTTAGCACTTCTTGCAAACCTCTACAATGGGGTAGTCCTAATGAACCTCGCAAATCTGAATTTAGAGATTTTCTTGCTAGTATAACTGTGGGGGAATCCAGAGACATAACACAAGCTACCATAGGGAGCATTCATTTTCCTGTTATACATTATTTTGCTCTCTTCATAGGTAGGTGCATAAATGGTAAGGATGAAGCATGTCACATGTGTGTCCCTGACCTCAGTGTTCTCAGGAGTGCTGTATTAGAAGATAGACATTATAATTTGGGAGCCATTGTTGCACATAGGTTGCATAATAATAGATTTAGTGGATATTTTTTCGGTGGAATTTATGCAACCCGTCTAGCTAATTTTCTTGGTATACCCATACGTGGGTATGATATTGAGTTGCCTCCTATTTATTTGGATTATGAGGCCATGGTTCGTCATCAGTTTGTTGAGAGGAACGATTAGTTCCTCCAGTACCGACTAATCTTTGACAGACGACGCACCTATTGAAGGAAATATGCCCTAGAGGCAATAATAAAGTTATTATTTATTTCCTTATTTCATGATAAATGTTTATTATTCATGCTAGAATTGTATTATCCGGAAACATAATACTTGTGTGAATACATAGACAAACCAAACGTCACTAGTATGCCTCTACTTGACTAGCTCGTTGATCAAAGATGGTTATGTTTCCTAGCCATAGACATGTGTTGTCATTTGATTAATGGGATCACATCATTAGGAGAATGATGTGATTGACATGACCCATACCATTAGCTTAGCACCTGATCGTTTAGTATGTTGCTATTGCTTTCTTCATGACTTATACATGTTCCTATGACTATGAGATTATGCAACTCCCGTTTACCGGAGGAACACTTTGTGTGCTACCAAACGTCACAACGTAACTGGTTGATTATAAAGGAGCTCTACAGGTGTCTCCAAAGGTAAATGTTGGGTTGGCGTATTTCGAGATTAGGATTTGTCACTCCGATTGTCGGAGAGGTATCTCTGGGCCCTCTTGGTAATGCACATCACATAAGCCTTACAAGCATTGCAACTAATGAGTTACTTGCGAGATGATGTATTACGAAACGTGTAAAGAGACTTGCCGGTAACGAGATTGAACTAGGTATTGAGATACCAACGATCGAATCTCGGGCAAGTAACATACCGATGACAAAGGGAACAAAGTATGTTGTTATGCCGTCTGACCGATAAAGATCTTCGTAGAATATGTAGGAGCCAATATGAGCATCCAGGTTCCGCTGTTGGTTATTGACCGGAGACGTGTCTCGGTCATGTCTACATTGTTCTCGAACCCGTAGGGTCCGCACGCTTAAGGTTTCGATGATAGTTATATTATAAGTTTATACTTTTTGATGTACCGAAGTTTGTTCGGAGTCCCGGATGTGATCATGGACATGACGAGGAGTCTCAAAATGGTCGAGACATAAAGATTGATATATTGGAAGCCTATATTTGGATACCGGAAGTGTTCCGGGTGAAATCGGGATTTTACCGGAGTACCGGGAGGTTACCGGAACCCCCCGGGAGGTATATGGGCCTTAGTGGGCTTTAGTGGAAGAGAGGAGAGGTGGCCAGGGCTGGGCCGCGCGCCTCTCCCCCCTAGTCCGAATAGGACAAGGAGAGGGGGCGCCCCCCCCCCCCTTCCATCTCTCTCTCCTCTTTCCCCCTTCCCGAATCCTATTCCAACTAGGAAAGGGGGGGAATCCTACTCCCGGTGGGAGTAGGACCCCTCCTGGCGCGCCCTCCTCCTGGCCGGCCGCACCCCCCCCTTGATCCTTTATATACGCGGGCAGGGGGCACCCCATAGACACAAGTTGATCCACGTGACCATATTCTTAGCCGTGTGCGGTGCCCCCTTCCACCATAATCCTCGATAATATTGTAGCGGTGCTTAGGCGAAGCCCTGCGACGGTAGTACATCTAGATCGTCACCATGCCGTCGTGCTGACGGAACTCTTCCCCGACACTTTGCTGGATCGGAGTCCGGGGATCATCATCGAGCTGAACGTGTGCTAGAACTCGGAGGTGCCGTAGTTTCGGTGCTTGATCGGCCGGGCCGTGAAGACGTACGACTACATCAACCGCGTTGTGCTAACGCTTCCGCTGTCGGTCTACAAGGGTACATAGATCACACTCTCCCCTCTCGTTGCTATGCATCACCATGATCTTGCGTGTACGTAGGAATTTTTTTGAAATTACTACGTTCCCCAACAGTGGCATCCGAGCCTAGGTTTTATGTGTTGATGTTATATGCACGAGTAGAACACAAGTGAGTTGTGGGCGATATAAGTCATACTGCTTACCAGCATGTCATACTTTGGTTCAGCGGTATTGTTGGACGAAGCAGCCCGGACCGACATTACGCGTACGCTTACGCGAGACCGGTTCTCCTGACGTGCTTTGCACAAAGGTCGCTAGCGGGTGACAGTTTCTCCAACTTTAGTTGAATCGAGTGTGGCTACGCCCGGTCCTTGTGAAGGTTAAAACAGCACCAACTTGACAAACTATCGTTGTGGTTTTGATGCGTAGGTAAGATTGGTTCTTGCTTAAACCCGTAGCAGCCACGTAAAACTTGCAACAACAAAGTAGAGGACGTCTAACTTGTTTTTGCAGGGTATGTTGTGATGTGATATGGTCAAGACATGATGCTAAATTTTATTGTATGAGATGATCATGTTTTGTAACCAAGTTATCGGCAACTGGTAGGAGCCATATGGTTGTCGCTTTATTGTATGCAATGCAATCGCGCTGTAATGCTTTACTTTATCACTAAGCGGTAGCAATAGTCATGGAAGCATAAGATTGGCGAGACGACAACGATGCTACGATGGTGATCAAGGTATCGCGCCGGTGACGATGGTGATCACGACGGTGCTTCGAAGATGGAGATCACAAGCACAAGATGATGAAGGCCATATCATATCACTTATATTGATTGCATGTGATGTTTATCTTTTATGCATCTTATCTTGCTTTGATTGACGGTAGCATTATAAGATGATCTCTCACTAATTATCAAGAAGTGTTCTCTCTGAGTATGCACCGTTGCGAAAGTTCTTCGTGCTGAGACACCACATGATGATCGGGTGTGATAGGCTCTACGTTCAAATACAACGGGTGCAAAACAGTTGCACACGCGGAATACTCATGTTATACTTGACGAGCCAAGCATATACAGATATGGCCTCGGAACACGGAGACCGAAAGGTCAAGCGTGAATCATATAGTAGATATGATCAACATAGTGATGTTCACCAATGAAACTACTCCATCTCACGTGATGATCGGACATGGTTTAGTTGATTTGGATCACGTAATCACTTAGAGGATTAGAGGGATGTCTATCTAAGTGGGAGTTCTTTAAGTAATATGATTAATTGAACCTAAATTTATCATGAAACTTAGTACCTGATAGTATCTTGCTTGTTTATGCTTGATTGTAGATAGATGGCCCGTGTTGTTGTTCCGTTGAATTTTAATGCGTTCCTTGAGAAAGCAAAGTTGAAAGATAATGGTAGCAATTACACAGACTGGGTCCGTAACTTGAGGATTATCCTCATTGCTGCACAGAAGAATTACGTCCTGGAAGCACCGCTGGGTGCCAGGCCTGCTGCTGGAGCAACACCAGATGTTATGAACGTCTGGCAGAGCAAAGCTGATGACTACTCGATAGTTCAGTGTGCCATGATTTACGGCTTAGAATCGGGACTTCAATGACGTTTTGAACGTCATGGAGCATATGAGATGTTCCAGGAGTTGAAGTTAATATTTCAAGCAAATGCCCGAATTGAGAGATATGAAGTCTCGAGTAAGTTCTATAGCTGCAAGATGGAGGAGAACAGTTCTGTCAGTGAGCATATACTCAAAATGTCTGGGTATAATAATCACTTGATTCAATTGGGAGTTAATCTTCTAGATGATTGCGGCATTGACAGAATTCTCCAATCACTGCCACCAAGCTACAAGAGCTTCATGATGAACTATAATATGCAAGGGATGAATAAGATTATTCCCGAGCTCTTCGCAATGCTGAAAGCTGCGGAGGTAGAAATCAAGAAGGAGCATCAAGTGTTGATGGTCAACAAGACCACTAGTTTCAAGAAAAGGGGCAAAGGGAAGAAGAAGGGGAACTTCAAAAAGAACAGCAAGCAAGTTGCTACTCAAGAGAAGAAACCCAAACCTGGAGCTAAGCCTGAAACTGAGTGCTTCTACTGCAAGCAGACTGGTCACTGGAAGCGGAACTGCCCCAAGTATTTGGCGGATAAGAAGGATGGCAAGGTGAAAAAAGGTATATGTGATATACATGTTATTGATGTGTACCTTACTAATTCTCGTAGTAGCACCTGGGTATTTGATACTGGTTCTGTTGCTAATATTTGCAACTCGAAACAGGGACTACGGATTAACCGAAGATTGGCTAAGGACGAGGTGACGATGCGCGTGGGAAATGGTTCCAAAGTTGATGTGATCGCAGTCGGCACGCTACCTCTACATCTACCTTCGGGATTAGTATTAGACCTAAATAATTGTTATTTGGTGCCAGCGTTAAGCATGAACATTATATCTGGATCTTGTTTGATGTGAGACGGTTATTCATTTAAATCTGAGAATAATGGTTGTTCTATTTATATGAGTAATATCTTTTATGGTCATGCACCCTTAAAGAGTGGTCTATTCTTATTAAATCTCGATAGTAGTGACACACATATTCATAGTGTTGAAGCCAAAAGATGCAGAGTTGATAATGATAGTGCAACTTATTTGTGGCACTGCTGTTTAGGTCATATCGGTATAAAGCGCATGAAGAAACTCCATACTGATGGGCTTTTGGAACCACTTGCTTATGAATCAATTGGTACTTGCGAACCGTGCCTTATGGGTAAGATGAAAAAAAACACCGTTCTCCGGTACTATGGAGAGAGCAACAGATTTATTGGAAATCATACATACAGATGTATGTGGTCCGATGAATGTTGAGGCTCGTGGCGGATATCGTTATTTTCTTACCTTCACAGATGACTTAAGCAGATATGGGTATATCTACTTAATGAGACATAAGTCTGAAACGTTTGAAAAGAATTTCAGAGTGAAGTTGAAAATCATCGTAACAAGAAAATAAAATTCCTATGATCTAATCGTGGAGGAGAATATTTGAGTTACGAGTTTGGTGTACATTTGAAACAATGTGGAATAGTTTCGCAACTCACGCCACCCGGAACACCACAGCGTAATGGTGTGTCCGAACGTCGTAATCGTACTTTACTAGATATGGTGCGACCTATGATGTCTCTTACTGATTTACCGCTATCGTTTTGGGGATATGCTCTAGAGACGGCCGCGTTCATGTTAAATAGGGCACCATCAAAATCCGTTGAGACGACGCCTTATGAACTGTGGTTTGGCAAGAAACCAAAGTTGTCGTTTCTGAAAGTTTGGGGCTGCGATGCTAATGTGAAAAAACTTCAACCTGATAAGCTCAAACCCAAATCAGAGAAATGTGTCTTCATAGGATATCCAAAGGAAACTATTGGATACACCTTCTATCACAGATCCGAAGGCAAGACTTTTGTTGCTAAATTCGGAAACTTTCTAGAGAAGGAGTTTCTCTCGAAAGAAGTGAGTGGGAGGAAAGTAGAACTTGACGAGGTAACCGTACCTTCTCCCTTATTGGAAAGTAGTTCATCACAGAAATCTGTTCTTGTGACTACTACACCAATTAGTGAGGAAGCTAATGATGATGATCATATAACTTCAGATCAAGTTACTACCGAATCTCGTAGGTAAACCAGAGTGAGATCCGCACCAGAGTGGTACGGTAATCCTGTTCTGGAAGTCATGTTACTAGACCATGATGAACTTGCGAACTATGAGGAATCGATGATGAGCCCAGATTCCGCGAAATGGTTTGAGGCCATGAAATCTGAGATATGATCCATGTATGAGAACAAAGTATGGACTTTCATGGATTTACCCGATGATCGGCAAGCCATAGAAAATAAATGGATCTTCAAGAGGAAGACGGACGCTGATAGTAGCATTACTATCTACAAAGCTAGACTTGTCGAAAAAGGTTTTTGACAAAGTTCAAGGTGTTGACTATGATAAAATTTTCTCACTCGTAGTGATGCTTAAGTGTGTCCAAATCATGTTAGCAATTGCCGCATTTTTATGAAATCTGGCAAATGGATAAACAAAACTACATTCCTTGATGGATTTAAAGAAGAGTTGTATATGATGCAATCAGAAGGTTTTGTCAATCCTAAAGGTGCTAACAAAATATGCAAGCTCTAGCGATCCATCTATAGACGGGTGCAAGCATCTCGGAGTTGGAATATACGTTTTGATAAGTTGATCAAAGCATATAGTTTTATACAGACTTGCGGTGAAGCCTGTATTTACAAGAAAGTGAGTGGGAGCACTACAACATTTCTGATAAGTATATGTGAATGACATATTGTTGATCGGAAATAATGTAGAATTATTCTACAAAGCATAAAGGAGTGTTTTGAAAGAAGTTTTTCAAAGAAAGACCTCGATGAAGCTGCTTACATATTGAGCATCAAGATCTATAGAGATAGATCAAGACGCTTGATAAGTTTTTTCAATGAGTACATACCTTGACAAGATTTTGAAGTAGTTCAAAATGGAACAGTCAAAGAAAGAATTCTTGCCTGTGTTACAAGGTGTGAAGTTGAGTAAGACTCAAAGCCCGACCACGGCAGAAAATAGAATGAGAATGAAAATCATTCCCTATGCCTTGGCCATAGGTTCTATAAAGTATGCCATGCTGTGTACCAGACCTATTGTATACCCTACACTAATTTTGGCAAGGGAGTACAATAGTGATCTAGGAGTAGATCACTGGACAGCAGTCAAAATTATCCTTGGTGGAATAAGGATATGTTTCTCGATTATGGAGGTGACAAAAGGTTCGTCGTAAAAGGGTTACGTCGATACAAGTTTTGGCACTGATCCAGATGACTCTTAGTCTTCATCTGGATACATATTGAAAGTGGGAGCAATTAGCTAAAGTAGCTCCGTGCAGAGCATTGTAGACATAGAAAATTGCAAAATACTTACGGATCTGAATATGGCAGACCCGTTGTCTAAACTTCTCTCACAGGCAAAACATGATCACACCTTAGTACTCTTTGGTGTTAATCACATAGCAATGTGAACTTGATTACTGACTCTAGTAAACCCTTTGGGTGTTGGTCACATATCGATGTGAACTATGGGTGTTAACCACATAAAGATGTGAACTATTGATGTTAGATCATATGGCGATGTGAACTAGATTATTGACTCTAGTGCAAGTGGGAGACTGAAGGAAATATGCCCTAGAGGCAATAATAAAGTTATTATTTATTTCCTTATTTCATGATAAATGTTTATTATTCATGCTAGAATTGTATTATCCGGAAACATAATACTTGTGTGAATACATAGACAAACCAAACGTCACTAGTATGCCTCTACTTGACTAGCTCGTTGATCAAAGATGGTTATGTTTCCTAGCCATAGACATGTGTTGTCATTTGATTAATGGGATCACATCATTAGGAGAATGATGTGATTGACATGACCCATTGCATTAGCTTGGCAGCCGATCGTTTAGTATGTTGCTATTGCTTTCTTCATGACTTATACATGTTCCTATGACTATGAGATTATGCAACTCCCATTTACTGGAGGAACACTTTGTGTTCTACCAAACATCACAACGTAACAGGGTGATTATAAAGGAGCTCTACAGGCGTCTCCAAAGGTAAATGTTGGGTTGGCGTATTTCGAGACTAGGATTTGTCACTCCGATTGTCGGAGAGGTATCTCTGGGCCCTCTCGGTAATGCACATCACATAAGCCTTGCAAGCATTGCAACTAATGAGTTAGTTGCGAGATGATGTATTACGAAACGAGTAAAGAGACTTGCCGGTAACGAGATTGAACTAGGTATTGAGATACCGACGATCGAATCTCGGGCAAGTAACATACCGATGACAAAGGGAACAAAGTATGTTGTTATGCGGTCTGACCGATAAAGATCTTTGTAGAATATGTAGGAGCCAATATGAGCATCCAGGTTCCGCTATTGGTTATTGACCGGAGACGTGTCTCGATCATGTCTACATTGTTCTCGAACCCGTAGGGTCCGCACGCTTAAGGTTTCGATGATAGTTATATTATGAGTTTATACTTTTTGATGTACCGAAGTTTGTTCGGAGTCCCGGATGTGATCACGGATATGACGAGGAGTCTCGAAATGGTCGAGACATAAAGATTGATATATTGGAAGCCTATATTTGGATATCGGAAGTGTTCCGGGTGAAATCGGGATTTTACCGGAGTACCGGGAGGTTACCGGAACCCCCCGGGAGGTATATGGGCCTTAGTGGGCTTTAGTGGAAGAGAGGAGAGGTGGCCAGGGCTGGGCCACGCGCCTATCCCCCTAGTCCGAATAGGACAAGGAGAGGAGGGCGGCGCCCCCCCTTCCTTCTCTCTCTCCTCTTTCCCCCTTCCCGAATCCTATTCCAACTAGGAAAGGGGGGAATCCTACTCCCGGTGGGAGTAGGACTCCTCCTGGCGCGCCCTCCTCCTGGCCGGCCGCACCCCCCCTTGATCCTTTATATACGGGGGCAGGGGGCACCCCATAGACACAAGTTGATCCACGTGATCATATTCTTAGCTGTGTGCGGTGCCCCCTTCCACCATAATCCTCGATAATATTGTAGCGGTGCTTAGGCGAAGCCCTGCGACGGTAGTACATCAACATCGTCACCACGCCGTTGTGCTGACGGAACTCCTCCCCGACACTTTGCTGGATCGGAGTCCAGGGATCGTCATCGATCTGAACGTGTGCTAGAACTCGGAGGTGTCGTAGTTTCGGTGCTTGATCGGTCGGGCCGTGAAGACGTACGACTACATCAACCGTGTTGTGCTAACGCTTCTCCTGTCGGTCTACAAGGGTACGTAGATCACACTCTCCCCTCTCGTTGCTATGCATCACCATGATCTTGCGTGTATGTAGGAATTTTTTTGAAATTACTACGTTCCCCAACACCTATCATGTCGCTCTCCCTGCTCCTACTTTCTTTGACTCCCAGGCAAAAGGGAGATATGTTATAACCAGGGAGGAGGCGGACGAGTATAAGAGGAGGACGGAGACGTCCCATCTCCAAGCGGAAGCTCATGAGGCAATAGCTACTACATCTCAGTACGACCCGAACTATCACTTTGGATATCCGCCGGGCCAGCCGTGGCCATAGACCAACTTAGGCCAAAAGCCTAAGCTTGGGGGAGTACGTATTTCTCACCGACATTACATTCATGTTCACACATTCATGCTAGTTGTCGGTGCTCATACTTTTTCATTGTATCATCCATGCTAGTTTATTTTCGTTTTTATGCTTTCTTCTTGTGTGTTTAATAAACCTTAAGAAAAAAAAAATAGTTGTAACTTTTAGTTAGTTTACTTTCCATGCTTGTAGTAGTAATTAAAAAGAAAACCCCAAAAGATTTCTCGTTCTTCTTTTGCTTGTTGGGAGCTTTCCCATGTAAATAGTTTTATTTCTTTTCTTTCCTTTGGGGTTCATAGGAGAAGACCATAATTAAAATGTTAAAGTGGCTCTTATATGCATTATCGGTTATCTGACAAAGAGCCCATATTACCTTGTGTCGGCGTTCTGGGAACGGGGGTCCCCAGACTTGCCTGCCTGCGGCCTGCGGCGTGGCTCAAAGGGGGGGCCAGCGCGACCCATCTTCACCAACACAAACCCAAGACCCTCACGAGGGGCCAAGCTTCGCGGGGCGGACGACACGGAGCTTCCTCAGGCACGGCCTCGTCAGGCTGGCTCAGGCGGGGTACCTCACGAGGTGCCCGTGACGCAAGCCATGACGACCGGGGGCGCCAGGCGGGTGCCAGCCCGCGCAGTGTCCTCCCTTCCTCTTTGGTGCAAAGGGGCAAGCGCAGCCGCGGAGTACCGAGGCATCAGGCGAAGGTTGCCGTTTCAGTGCAACGAGACCAAGACTAGGAGGAATACGAGACGGAGGTCACCGTGGAGCCCAAGACGGCGTCATCACCAGAGCTTTGCGCAGGCGAAGACTACTTTTGTCAGGATAGCTGATACTAGCTGTCCCCCTTCAAATTAGCCCGCCATTGTTGGCTCCCTTCCCGCTCGATATTTGGGAAGAGGACCACGGCCTCTATAAATAGGACCAGCCACCCACAGAGCAAAGGTTGCAGAGAGAGAGAGAGAAAGGAGAGAGCCGAGAGGGATCAAAGGATAGAGAAGATCAGGTAGAGAGAGAGAGAAGGGTGACTGGACTCCTCCCAGCAGTTCATTGCCCCAGCCAAGAGCAGACCCTCGCGAGGCTGTTCTTCCTTGTATTGTTCATCATCATCAGCCCAAGAGGCAATCCACCACACCACACACTGGAGTAGGGTATTACACCACAACGGTGGCCCGAACCAGTATAAACCCTGTGTCTCTTGTGTTGTTCTTTCCATAGTTTAGATCCTAGCAAGGCGGAGGGGTGCAGGTAGGTAGGAGGCGAAATCTCCGTGCGCACCCCAGTGTTCGAACCTCAAGGGTCTGCCGGAACCCGAAATCTGACATTTGGCACGCCAGGTAGGGGTGCGCCAGAATTCTTCTTCCACCACCCCGTTCTCCTCTGACCATCACGCCCATGTCTGATGCTCGTCGGGCCCGCGCCGAGCGCCGGGCCGCGCTCGCTTCCCGCGTCGCCCAGACGGCCCCTGTCGGCGGGCGTCCTTGCTGTTCCCCATCACCTGCCGCCAACGCCGCCACCGGCCCGGCGGGGGACGAGCAACAAGCATCGTCCCAGCATCCGTCCGTGCGGCAAGACGGCCGCACCGCGACTCCCTCGTTCACCCCAGCTGGTTCTTCGTCCCGCGTGCTCCACGCGCCCATGGAGGCTTGGGCTGCACTCATCGCGGCGAACGAGCTCCTGCGCTACCGTCCCGTCGACGATGTCTATGAAGAATGGATCGACCGCGTCGCCGAGCTCGTTTGCGCCGCAGGGGGCTCTCCCGCGCCGTCCGTTCTGCTGCACCGCACCCCACCCCGCACGGGCAATGAAGCTCCGGCGGCGCCTTGGCCGCCTCCTCCTCAGGAAGGTGTCATGGCTCCAAGGCGCGTGGCCCTTGGGCGGAACCCGCTCCGTCAGGCGCCAGCGCAGCAAGAGCAGAGCTGCCAAGAAGTCCCTCGCCCGCAAGAAGCTGCCCGGGCGCTCCCTGCTCCAGCACGTCGCGACCATGCTCCTGCTCCCGCGCGTCAAGACCCCGCGCTGCTCCCAGCTGCAGTGCGTGGGGACATGCAAGACCAAGTTCCCCGTCATCCAAGGCCTCCCGTGGCCACAGCAGGCTGCCGCGCCTTCACCGCCGAGCTATGCAACGTCGCGTGGCCCGGCAAGTTCAAGCCAGACTTGCCTCCTTGCTACGACGGCACGGCTGACCCTGCGGAGTTCCTCCATCTCTACGAGCTGGGCATCAAAGCTGCCAATGGAGACGAGAAGGTCATGGCGAACTAGTTCCCCATGGCACTCAAGGACGGGGCCCGCACCTGGCTCCTGAACCTGGCTCCAGGCACAATCTCCTCCTAGGACGAGATGCGCACCCGCTTCATTGCCAACTTCCAAGGCACTCGTGACCGGCCACCCGCCGTGAGCGACATGCGCCGCATCAAGCAACAGCTCGGGGAGACCCTGCAGAAGTACATCCAGCGCTTCAACAACGCGCCCCTCAAGATTCCCAAGGTGACTGAGGAGGCCATCATCTCGGCCTTCTCCGACGGCGTGCATGACGTCAAGATGAAGGAGGAGCTGGCGATGCATGAAGACCTGTGCACTTCCTTAGAACTGTTCAACCTGGCAACCAAGTGCGCCAGGGCCGAGGAAGGGCGTCTCTCCCTCCTCGAGCTGCCTGCCACAGACCCAGAAGAGAAGAAGCCCAAGGCCAAGGATGTGAAGCGCAAGGGGGCTGCCGTGCTCGCGGCAGAACCAGACATCAAGCGGGGCAGAGATCAACCCGAACCTTCCAAGGGCAGCCGGTACTGCGTGTACCATGACCTCCACACCCACAACACCAACGAATGTCAAGAGCTCTGAGCCGTGTGAGAAGGAAGGATCGGCCGTCGCCCTGACCGCAGTGACCGGGGCTACGGACGAGGAGGAGGAAGGAACGCAGGACGCTGGGAAGACCGTGGCACGCGCCAAGGGTGGCGCGATCAACCTTGCGAGGATCGCTGGCAAGACCCGCCTCACGAGGGAGGCTGGAGAGATCAGCCTCGCGAGGGAGACTGGAGGGATCAGCCTCGCGAGGATCACCCACAAGGCAACACAGGCCTCCCACCGCTGCCGCCGCAGCCAAGGAGAAACGAGGACCGCCACCAGGACGAGGGGGCTGGGGGCTTCCAGGAGCCCCGCGCGATCGCCTGCATCCTGGGCGGGGCACAAGCCCCAGCCTCTCAGCGCATCTTCAAGAAGTTCACCCGCGAAGTGAATGGAGTCCTTCCCAGGCTCGAAGCCACGTGCCCTCTGAGGTGGTCGGTGTGCGCCATCACGTTCAGCTCAGCAGATCAGCTCAAGTGTGCGGCTACAGCCGGAGTCCTCCCGATGCTTTGTTCCCCAATCATCAGCAACGTGGTGGTCACCAAGACCCTCATCAATGGCGGGGCAGGGCTCAACATCCTGTCCGTGGAGACATTCAACAACCTCCAAGTGCCCTACAGCCAGCTTCAGCCAACCAAGCCTTTCTCCAGTATCACCGACGGCTCCACGGTCCCGATTGGGCAGGTCCGCCTCCCTGTCACCTTCGGGGCACGCGACAACTACCGCACCGAGCTAATCGACTTCGACGTCGCTCACATTCGCCTGTCGTACAATGCCATCCTTGGGTACCCAGTGCTGGCTAAGTTCATGGCCGTAACTCACCACGACTACAACGTCCTCAAGATGCCAGGAAGCGGCGGACTCATCATGGTGCCCTGTGAAGAGAAGGACGCAGTGTGTTCCCTGGAACGAGCCTTTCAGGCCTCATCACTGGAAGACCCGGATCGTGGAAGCAAGAGGCCTCCCGAGACCGCCCCTAAGAAGAAGCAGACATCGTCCGGCCCAACCACTCAGGAGGCAGGCCCCTCTGGGCTCGCACCTGCCTAGGGGGAACCTCCTTCCATCGCATAGGAAAGCCCGCCTGGCGCCCTTCTCAGGCAGGGCTTGGGGGCTCTCCCCTGGAGGGCCGCAGACCCAGCCAGGGTCACGAGGGAGGCGCTTGGGAACCACATGGAGGCGTGTTTCAAAGCACGTTTCCCTCAAGAAGGAGCAAGGCGAGGAGACCCAGACCCTCAGGAGTTCGTCAGCAAGGCCATTCAGGAGCTACAGGAGTCAAGAGTCATGAAAGGCGGCCGCCGCCTACCAGAAGTGGCTCCCCATCCAGGCGAGGATGGTGGGCTGCGCGTCTGTATCGACATACCAGGGCTCAACCGAGTCGCCTCTCTGGAGCGCCTCTGGCCCTCGCGAGTGGGGCGCTGCGGAGGCCCACCCCCACAGCTACGTTCGCATGCCTTACGGCTTGCCGAACGCAGCTGACACGTACCAGCGCCTCATGAGGGGCATCACGGAGGCACGAGAGGCCAGGCGTTCCGCAGCCCTGGCAGGGATGGAGGTGGCCCGTGAGGAGCCGCCAGCGCCTCCGGAGCATCCCGAGGCCCCTGGGCCTGGGGGCTCGTGAGGATCGGCTCCCGCAGCCCACCAAGCCTGCTACATCAACTCTCCTTCATCCTCGACATCATTAGGTGACATCTTTCGAGTTTTATTTCCAGCTGGGAGCGCCCCCCAGGGCTGTATTATTCCCAGGCCGCGTGGGTCCGTCCCTGCGGCGTGTATCCCTTTTTTTATTCCATGTTGTTAGCTTACCTTGTTGGGGGCGCCCCTCGGGCTGCATGACCCCCCAAGTCGCTCGGGCCTGACCCAGTGATGTCCGTGTTCCCAGCATCTATTTGAACGAATCCACTCCTTCGCGACTAATGTGTTTTACCTAGTTGCCTGCTCAGCTGACGCCAACTAATGGAGCTGCTCCCAAACGGCACGACGCTTGCGCATGGGTCCGTCCCTGCAACACCGACAAACCTGGATGGCTGAGCTCTGGCCGCGGCAGCCCCGCATAGCGTCACCTCGTCAAGCCTTCAGTGCCTCACTACCCCTCGGAAGCAACCAACAGCTGACTGTCAATTGTCATGGAAACCCCTTGTTCTTTCTATGATGGACCTGCAGGGCCTCCCGAAAGGGGCTGCGTCAGGTGAGGCCCTCGCGGTGTCACCTGCGCTCTCGTCCGTGCGAACCGCTTGCACGTTAAAGGGGGGGTGGCTGAGCATCGCGACTCAGGGCTCCTACTGGCTCTCCAGCCCTCACCCTCTGGCCTTGACCACGGCATCGCGACCTGGCATACCAGCGACGGCCGAGACTCGCTCGAGGGCCGGGACCTGAGGACGTAGAGGGGAGAGACACACGAGGACCTCGCCGAGCAACCTCGCGCCTGCCGATGCACGGACCCGGCGACACACTAGAGAGCGGCCCCTGATCCTCGAGATAAGTCATCACGCGGAAGCGCCAGCTACCGTGGCACCATCCCCGCACCTAATGCTACCCCCTGTTAGCGACGCCGCTCTCCTTTCTCACCAAACAACGGCTGCTTGGGCGCCAAAGGGGACCTCCTAAGCATCGCGACTCAAGGGCTCTTACCGGACTCCGGGTCGCTCACCTCCTGGCCTTGACCACGGCATCGCGGCCTGGCATACCAGCGACGGCTGAAGCCGCCTTGGGACTGGGACCTGTCGGCGCAGAGCACCAAGCCCTCGTGAGGTTCGAAAGGGAGGACTGAGCTAAGACGGAATGAGCAACTCGCGCAATTCTACGACAAGGGTTGTATTAACAAATAGGATCACAAGCACCTTACAAGCCCCCACGGGGCGCATTTTTGATTCCTCGCAGGGAACAGATCGTAAAGGGACACAAACTACGCACGACCCTACAAAAGACGCCATCATCAACAGTGGGCCGTCAAGCACCGACGCTAAGCCCATCCAGATCAGAGTCGGCGGCGGCCTGACGAGCCCGCCCTGCTCTAGGAGCGGCGCCGGCTCGGGGGCTCGTAGCTGTCGTCGCTCGTCTCCGGAGTCGCCAAGAGCTCGCCAGAGTCGCTGGAACCCCCGACGCCTCCACCGCGGTAGTCCTCGTCGCGGCAGGGTCCTGGCCACCTTCCCTGGGGCAGCACTCCAGCCGGCGCCCGCTCGCATCGAAGACCTTGAAGAGCATCACCGAAGCACCGTCGTAATCCAAGTGGACCGCAAAGACGTCCCTTACCCTGCAAACCCGGGCGATCTCTCTCCAGCCCCGAGTCATGAAGACCTCGCCCGGGGCAACGACCGTGACCTCTGCCTCGGTCGCGAGGGTGCTGCAGCCAGAGCTCCAGGGGCTCCCCCTGCGGGATGATGGAGGCGAAGAAGGGAGGAAGGTGGATCCAAGACTGAAGAGGAATGGCGACGTGAAGCACGAACTCTCGGGAGGAGCCTTCGGTCTGGACCCCAGGGGGGACGACCCACACGTTCGTGACCCGTCGGCGCCGACGACGGCGCCGCCCATGGCGGTCAGCATCAGCTCCTTCGGGGCCCTCGACGTGGGCGTACAATGGCAGCGGGAACCCTGGCGGCACCCGCTCGCACCAAGGCCTCGGCACCACCTGAAGGGCCCCCTCGTCCGGGCCACGGGTGGCGAGCTGTTTCTTCGGCGGGAGTGGGTCTGGTTCCTCTCGGGGAGCTTTTCCCTTCTCTGCCGCCGAGAACCGGCGGATCGGAGCCATCGCAGCAAGACGGAGCAAGGATCAGGAAGAAGGAGAAGCAAGGAGGGATAGACTGGAAGGGCGCGCGCTGTTCCGTACTTATGGTCGGCGAAGGCCAACCGCCTACCTCCACGATTGCAGGTAATCATGACCCACTTTGCATGCAGGGACGTGTCCAATCCGTGCAGTTGCCGAGGCGCCATGGGGAAGTGGAGACGCCCACGACCAATCAACCGCCACGCGGCGCCCAAGGCCGCAGGCTGTTAGGGCCCGCGGCGCTTCGCTCTTGCCCTTCCGCCTCCCTGCACGGCCAAGTCCGGGCGCGCCTTGGGCCCGGGGGCTACTGTCGGTGTTTTGGGAATGGGGGTCCCCAGACTTGCCTGCCTACGGCCTGCGGTGTGGCTCAAAGGGGGGGTAGCACGGCCCATCTTCACCAACACAAACCCAAGACCCTCGCGAGGGGCCAAGCCTCGCGGGGCGGACGACACAGAGCTTCCTCAGGCGCGGCCTCGTCAGGCTGGCTCACGAGGAGGCGGAGAGATCAAGGCGGGGTACCTCACGAGGTGCCCGTGATGCAAGCCATGACGACCGGGGGCGCCAGGCGGGTGCTAGCCCGCGCAGTGTCCTCCCTTCCTCTTTGGTGCAAAGGGGGCAAGCGCAGCCGCGAAGTACCAAGGCATCAGGCAAAGGTTTCCGTTTCAGCGCAATGAGACCAAGACCAGGAGGACTACGAGATGGAGGTCACCGTGGAGCCCAAGACGGCGTCATCACCAGAGCTTTGCGCAGGCGAAGACTACTTTTGTCAGGATAGCTGATACTAGTTGTCCCCCTTCAAATTAGCCCGCCATTGTTGGCTCCCTTCCCGCTCGATATTTGGGAAGAGGACCAGGGCCTCAATAAATAGGACCAGCCACCCACAGAGCAAAGGGGGCAGAGAGAGAGAGAGAGAGAAAGGAGAGAGCCGAGAGGGATCAAAGGATAGAGAAGATCAGGTAGAGAGAGAGAGAAGGGTGACTGGACTCCTCCCAGCAGTTCATCACCCCAGCCAAGAGCAGACCCTCGCGAGGCTGTTCTTCCTTGTACTGTTTATCATCATCATCCCAAGAGGCAATCCACCACACCACACACTGGAGTAGGGTATTACACCACAACGGTGGCCTGAACCAGTATAAACCCTGTGTCTCTTGTGTTGTTCTTTCCATAGTTTAGATCCTAGCAAGGCGGAGGGGTGCAGGTAGGTAGGAGGCGAAATCTCCATGAGCACCCCAGTGTTCGAACCTCAAGGGTCTGCCGGAACCCAAAATCCGACACCTTGTCTTCTCTCTTGAATTGAATGCTTGCAGATGCCAACTTAGTCCAATGCACATGCACTATTATGATTATCCACACTATTCGGTCGTGCAAGTGAAAGGAAATAATGATGTTTATATGATGAACTTATTGAGATGAGAAAAGCTGGTATGAACTCGACCTCTCTTGTTTTTGTAAATATGATTAGTTCATTGTTCTTGATTCAGCCTATTATAAATAAACATGTTTGCAATGACAATTAGAGATTATAGTTGCTTATGCCATGCTTAATTAGCTAAGAGCTTATAATGGTTTACCTTGCATGCCAACATGCTATTAAAATGGTTGTGATGTGGTATGATAGGGTGGTATCCTCTTTTGAACGATTCGAGTGGCTTGACTTGGCACATGTTCACGCATGTAGTTGAAACAAAATCAACATAGCCTCTACGATATTTATGTTCATGGTGCATTATATCCCACTCATGCTTGCATTCGGTGTTGATTAATTTTAATGCATGTTCATGACTGTTGTCGCTCTCTAGCTGGTCGCTTCCCAGTCTTTTTCTAGCATTCACCTATACTAAGCGGAATACTGCTTGTGCACCCAATTCCATAAACCCCAAAGTTGTTCCATATGAGTCCACCATACCTACCTATATACGGTATCTACCTGCCGTTCCAAGTAAATTTGTATGTGCCAAACTCTAAACCTTCAAATAAACATTCTGTTTTGTATGCTCGAATAGCTCATGTATCAACTAGGGTTGTCTGTATCTTCCATGTTAGGTGGGTTATTCTCAAGAGGAGTGGACTCCGCTCCTCACTCACGAGAAAATGATTAGTCACCGGGATGCCCAGTCCATGCTTTATGCAAATCAAATCAAAATAACTCCAAACAAAACTCCCCCGGGACTGTTGTTAGTTGGAGGCCTCGTTGTTTCGAGCAAGCCGTGGATTGATGCTTGTTGGTGGAGGGGGAGAATAAACTTTACAATTCTGTTTGGGAACCGCCTATAATGTGTGTAGCACGGAAGATATCACCATCTCTTGGTTGTTATGTTGATTATAAAAGTATACTTCTCAAAATATTATTCATATCTATTTCAAAACCGAGCTCTGGCACCTCTACAAATCCCTGCTTCCCTCTGCGAAGGGCCTATCTATTTACTTTTATGTTGAGTCATCATCCTCTTATTAAAAAGCACCAAATGGAGAGCACCGCTGTCATTTGCATCCATTACTGTTAGTTTACATTGAGTATGACTTGGCTGGATCTCTTTTACCATGAATTACAATGTCTAGTCAGTCCTTGATCTTTAAAGGTGCTCTGCATTTATGTTTTGCGGTCTCAGAAAGGGCTAGCGAGATACCATCATGTTATATCATATTATGATTGTTTTGAGAAAGTGTTGTCATCTGAGATTTATTATTATTGCTCGCTAGTTGATTATGCCATTGATATGAGTAAACATGAGACCTAAATGTTATTGTGAATATGGTTAGTTCATAATCTTTGCTCAAAACTTGAATGTTGGCTTTACATATTTACAGCAACAAGAGCAAACAGAGTTTGTAAAAGTTTTTCTTTATCACTTTCAGTTTATCAACTGAATTGCTTGAGGACAAGCAAAGGTTTAAGCTTGGGGGAGTTGATACGTCTCCGTCATATCTACTTTTCCAAACACTTTTGCCCTTGTTTTGGACTCTAACTTGCATGAATTGAATGGAACTAACCCGGACTGACGCTGTCTTCAGCAGAATTGCCATGCTGTTATTTTTGTGCAGAAATAAAATTTCTCGGAATGACATGAAAATCAACGGAGCATTATTTTGGAATATATATTAAATATTGGAAGGAAGATCCATGTCAGGGGGGCCTCCACCTGTCCACGAGGGTGGGGGCGCGCTTGCCCCCCTGGGCGCGCCCCCCTGCCTCATGGGCCCCCTGGCGCTCCATCGACCTCAACCTAGACTCCATATATTCACTTTGGCGAAGAAAAAAACCAGGGATAAGGATTCATCGCGTTTTACGATACGAAGCTGCCGCCAAGCCCTAAACTCTCTCGGGAGGGCTGATCTGGAGTCCGTTCGGGGCTCCGGAGAGGGGAATCCGTCGCCGTCGTCATCATCAACCTTCCTCCATCACCAATTTCATGATGCTCACCGCCGTGTGTGAGTAATTCTGTGGTAGGCTTGCTGGACGGTGATGGGTTGGGTGAGATTTATCATGTAATCGAGTTAGTTTTGTTAGGGTTTGATCCCTAGTATCCACTATGTTCTGAGATTGATGTTGCTATGACTTTGCTATGCTTAATGCTTGTCACTAGGGCCCGAGTGCCATGATTTCAGATCTGAACCTATTATGTTTTCATCAATATATGAGAGTTCTTGATCCTATCTTGCAAGTCTATAGTCACCTATTATGTGTTATGATCCGTTAACCCTGAAGTGACAATAATCGGGATACTTACCGGTGATGACCGTAGTTTGAGGAGTTCATGTATTCACTTTGTGTTAATGCTTTGTTCCGGTACTCTATTAAAAGGAGGCCTTAATATCCCTTAGTTTCCATTAGGACCCCGCTGCCACGGGAGGGTAGGACAAAAGATGTCATGCAAGTTCTTTTCCATAAGCACGTATGACTATATTCAGAATACATGCCTACATTACATTGATGAACTAGAGCTAGTTCTGTGTCACCCTAGGTTATGACTGTTACATGATGAACCGCATCCGTCATAATTCTCCATCACCGATCCATTGCCTACGAGCTTTCCATATATTGTTCTTCGCTTATTTACTTTTCCGTTGCTATTGTTATCATCACTACAAAACACCAAAAATATTACTTTTTCTATCATTACCTTTTACCACCGTTACCACTACTATCATATTACTTTGCTACTAAACACTTTGCTGCAGATATTAAGTTTCTAGGTGTGGTTGAATTGACAACTCAGATGCTAATACTTGAGAATATTCTTTGGCTCCCCTTGTGTCGAATCAATAAATTTGGGTTGAATACTCTACCCTCGAAAACTGTTGCGATCCCCTATACTTTTGGGTTATCAAGGCTTCGCAATCTTGGAAAAATTCTCAATGAATCTCCGATAATATCCCGCGAGTCCTAGAAAGCCGTGGATCTCTCCAACTGAGGTGGGTGCCAACCACTCAGTAATAGATTTAAACTTGGTAGGGTCTACTACTATACCTTCTCCTGATATAACATGTCCAAGGAATCCAACTTCCTTCAACCAAAACTCACATTTGCTGAACTTGGCGTATAGCTGATGTTCCCTGAGTTTCTCAAGAACTAAATGCAAATGCTCATTGTGTTCCTCTTCATTCTTCGAGTATATCAAAATATCATCAATGAACACCACAACAAACTTACCCAAGAACTCCATGAACACCTTATTCATCATGCTCAGGAAATAGGCAGGGGCATTTGTCAATCCAAATGACATAACCGTGTACTCATATAGCCCATACCTTGTGGTGAAAGCTATCTTAGGTATATCCTATTCTTGGATCTTTAGCTGGTGGTATCCTGATCGCAGATCGATCTTAGAAAATACTTTAGCTCCTTGCAGCTGGTCAAACAAATCGTTGATCATCGGTAGTGGTTACTTGTTCTTGATCATCACTTCATTCAATGCACGATAATCAACAACCATTCTTAAGATCCATCCTTCTTCTCAACTAAGAGCACTGGGGCTCCCCAAGGTGGCGAACTTGGTCGAATGTAACCTTTCTCCAATAACTCCTTAATCTACTTCTTAATTTCCTCCAGATTATTTGCGGGCATCCGGTATGGTCTATTTGATATTGGTCCGGTGCCTGGCAACAGTTCAATCAAAAACTCTATATCTTGATCTGGTGGCATGCCTGGTAGTTCCTCAGGAAATACATCTGGGTAATCGTTCACCACAGGCACTTCCTCCTGAACAACTCCTGAGAGCGAGTTAACTTGGGTCCTCTTCGGCGCATGTCGTGACACATACTTAATCTGTTTACCCTCTAGGGTGGTGAGCAGAATTGACTTACTGGCAAATCAATGTTTCATCCATATATCGATATCCAATCCATGCCTAGTATCACATCCAATCCTTGTGACTCCAGAATCATTAGGTCCGAGGGGAACACATGCCTACCTATGGTCAATGGCATCTAAAAACATCCACAGCTTACCATATACTCCGCTCCTAGCGAGCTTACTAACATAGGTGTCTTAAGAACTTTGGTGGACAACTTATACTTATCCACAAACCCCCTCGAAATGTATGAATGCGATGCACCAGTATCAAAAAGAACGATTGCAGTAAATGACTTAACCAAAAACTTACCTATAACTGCATCTGGCTGCTCTTCAACCTCCTCCATGCTAACGTGGTTCACCTGTCCCCTGTTGAAAGGGTTGGGCTTCTTCCCAGAGCTTCAATTTCCATTGCCACTCTTCAACTCAGAACAATCATTAGCGTAGTGCCCAGTCTTCCCGCACTTGTAACAGGTGACATGACTCATATCCTTTTTAGCGGGTGTTGCTGGGTTGGAACGGTTCTGGTTGCTGCTTGCTCCATTCCCATTTCCATTCTTGGGGCCACTGTGATTATGCGAACTTCCTCCATTGTGAGTGTGGCCTACATGGTTATGGGTATATCCTCCCGACTTCGGAGTAAAACGAGGCTTCTACGATGCTCCAGAATTATACTTCCCTTGTCCATATTTCCTTTTGCGCTCTCTATCTGCTGCTGCTTCCCTTCAATCATAAGAGCCCTGTCTACCAACTCCTGGTAATTTGTGAATGTTTCCACCATCAACTGCATACTCAGCTCATCATTCAGGCCTTCCATAAACTTCTCTTGCTTCGCGGCATCTGTGGCCACGTCATTCGGGGCATAGCGAGCTAACTTACTAAACTCATCCATGTACTGCCCCACAGTATGGTTTCCCTGGTGTAAGTTATGAAACTCACACTTATTCATGCTCATAGCTCCAGTTGAGACATGTGAAGTGCGAAACGCTTGCTAAAATTGATCCCAAGTAACATTGGCTACGGGGAATGTGGCTGTGTAATTTTCCCACCATGAGGTTGCGGGTCCATTCAGTTGGTGTGCAGCAAAGCGCACCTTCTCAGCATCTGTGCAACCTGCGGTGGTAAATTCCCTTCCAATCCTGCATAGCCAGTCATCAGCAACAATCGGCTCGGTGCTACTGGAAAACATCGGCGGATTCAACCTCAGAAAACGGGCTAAGTTGTCAATTGGAGGTGGTGGCGGTAGGTTCTTGTTGTTGGTGCCTTGGTTCTGAACTAGTAGTTGCATCAAGGCATTCTGTTTGTTGGATCAACTGAGTGAGCTCCGGTGGGAAGATAAATCCGGGGTCACGTCTCGGAGGCATCTGATGGGTTTAGACGGGAGAGATTAGAATAGAATGATGTCTAAAGAGAAAGCACTACCCATATGCACATGAGACAACCACATTCATATCACACCACTCAATTCAAACAAGGGCATACAAACGATCTAACTACCGTTACAAAATATTTGGACTACTAATATTTACATCGGGGAATACTACTGATAATATGGTGGTCGACTAGAAATTTTGATCGGTGGAAGACTCCATGATATCCGCTCCAGCTTCATCTTCGTAATCATCATCACTACTATCAGGGTCGGAATCGGTGTCATCGATGATGATGTTGTCCTCCGGATGGTCGTCATCTCCTCCTGGCGCGGGGTCTCCCATGAATACTCCTAGCTTCTTCTTTAGGTCTTCATTCTTCTCTAGTAGCACTACGATTTCCTCCTCATATCCATCGTGTGTAGACTTGAGTTCCTCTTCAAGCTCCATGTTCCTGGTCATCACCTTCTTTAGATCTATCATGTTGGCGCACATTTGGTTCTCCTGGCGGTGAATGTGCTGGTGTAACTCCTGGATGAAGGCTGCAATGGACTTGTCCCTCCTGGTGCTAATCATCTCCCATTGCTCATCTCGGCTCCCACATATCTAATAGATGGTGCCCTTAAGATCCTTGTTGTAGACTTCGCCGATGCGTCCCATGGCGATGTGGGCTGCCATGATCTTTCCTAGACTCTAGGTTGGTGCATCAAAGGAAAACTCTATGGGCTTAGTAACTGGCGCGAATGTCCTTCCTGGAACATGAACTCGGATCATCCAACGCTCCTCTTCTGGTAAAGTGGCGGTGTAGGTCCCGGTGAAGCTTGGTATTCCGATGTTCAGGTACCTAGTGACTTCCTTCAAGTGTCGTCCAAAGGCGTGTATTCATCCGGTTGAGCAAACTTGTTTTTTGTGTCCGCCATCTATAGAGTGGAAAGTGGAGAGGATTCAGAAATGAGTAGAGAAGAGTGACCTATGACTTATCTTCGTGGTCACGCTCTACAGTAAATGTGTGCTCTGATACCATCTTGTAGTGATCCGACCTCAAACGGTCAAATCTCTGTGCATAAGTGTCATCCCTGGATCGGTAATGCTGACACACAAAGTACTTGAAGGATTTATAACAGAGTGCAATCACACACTTATTACATCGAATGTCTCAAAAATAGAACTTATTACAATAATATGGTTGAAGGCCATCTAAATAAGATAATTGCGGAAGCTTCGAAGGTAAATGAGTTCATCAACTCCAACGACATAGCTGAGTGCACGACAATGACCTAGCGCACCTTACTCTTCGTCTGAAAAGTCTACAACATAATACGTTGCAGCCCGAAACAGGTCAGCACATGGAATATGCTGGCAAAATAACACTGTGGAGCAATGAACACTGTAAATGCTAATACTACATGCATAAATGGCTAGTGGAGGCTCTATGGTTATCATGTTTTTGCGAAAAGCCAATTTTCCCAACTGCAAAGGAATATAATTTATTTTAAACATTGAGAATGGAAACCCCATCACAATCCCAATTAAGTAGTAATTAACAACCCACCAAAATTAATTAAGAGTGTTCAGATCACATCAATAATTCAAGAACCAGATACTCAAAATGTCCATAACTGGGGACACGGCTAACCATGATTAGTTTGTACACTCTGCAGAGGTTTGCGCACATTTTCCCACAAGACTCGATCTCCTCCGTTGGATTTCTCGCACTGCATGATGTTTGAGAAAATGGATGATCGAGACATAGTCTTTTCGAAGAGGTCCCCTTAACCGATAGATAGGCCGGTACACCTACAATCCCCTACATCTTCTAGCCCATCATGGAAAGGATTCCCACAACTTACTCAACTATGCGAGAGCCCATAATGGCTCGTGGCTGCACATGAAAGTTTCTAGCATGAATAATCTTATGATCCCTTTGAGCCTAGGTGGCGAACCATAGGATGATCACACGGATTCCCCGGGATCTCCTTGGACAACACTGGATTGCCCAGGTGCCCACAAACAATCCACCCAGATGTGTGTTAAAATAGCCACCCTAAATAAACCCTTAGTTCATAATAATACTCACAACTGTCATGAATCACTCAAACCAAACCACGTCTACGAGCATAGCATAACAGTGTAAGCATAACGTAGTAACTCCCAGGGTTTAAATAAAGGACAATAGGTTCTACCTCATCAACAACTTCCTAATACCCACATGTTATCAAATCCTAACCATGCAGTGTTTGAGGATTGAAACTAATGCATAAAAACCGGGTAGTAAAGGGGTATGATCAAAGTGTTACTTGCCTTGCTGACGATCTGCAAACCCTAGAGACTCATAGTACCACGCTTCGCACTCCAGAAATTATATCGCAAACAAACAATAGCATACATAATCACTCAAGTGTAGATGCAAGGGTAAAATTCATATGAGAAAGTCCAAACTGAAAGTTCAACTGAAGTTTTTCGATTTGCAAAAAGAATCAATCAAATCGGAGCTAGGAAACTCAAACTATGATCAAAACAAGTTTGAATTCAAATCTGCTTGAAACCAAATTTTAATTTGTCAAAACCATGTTCAAGTTGATTAATTGGAAAGAGGGGTTCGAGACGAAGATTTTGGCGTTGGTTTCACTGGATTTGGACGAACGGTTAAAAAGTTGCGAGGGTTTAAAGATCAGGGGCTAATCTGTGATAAAAATAATTGCAGATAGGTCCCTGGCAAAAATAAAAGAAAAAGAAAAAGACTAACGAACGTTCACAAACGAAAGAAAACGTTCGCAAACAGAGACATTCGGGTGAAGGTTCGCTAATTAGCAGAACCAAAAAAAACCAAACCAGACCGATCTAACGAAAAAAATCGGGGACGGTTTTGTCGGTTTTACCGGTCCAACAAAGCAAAACTGGCGGCGGCTGGATCCGGCGACGGCGACGTCAAGCAACGGCGAGGTGGGGTGGCTCCGGCGGCGGCTTGGGCGGCGGCGGCAACTCGGGCTGGCAGAGCAGGTGGCGGCTCGGGACGGGTGGAGAGGCGGCGGCACGGCGCGGTATTTAAGGAGGGGTGGCGGGCGTCGCGGCTTGGGGAGGAGGCCGGCGCGAGCGGGAGTCTGGGTCGGACTCTCCTCGGCGTCCGCGCCACGCACGGCGGCGCGCGGGAGAAGGCGACGGCGGGAGCTGGGCCGCGGCCTGCTCGGCTGGGCCTTCGGCCCAGTCGGGCAGGAAAGATTTTCTTTTTTAAATAAATTCCGCCGAAAACAAAAATCCTAATAAAATATAAAAAAAATTAAAAATGCCAAAAAATCGTCGTCTAAATAAAATATTTAGAACAAAGTGAACATTTCTCTGGCCTAAAAATGCAATTTTGAAAAATGCATATTTTTCTAATTCAAATAAAATAGCAATGAAATTCCAAATAAAATATTTATTTGATTTTAACATTTTCCCCCCAATATTCCCCTCTTATTTTGGAGAATTCATTTTATCTCCACTCATTTATTTTTAATATTAGAAATATTTCAGAGAGAGAAATTATTAAAACCAAAATGATCCTCTTTTCAAATTTGAGAAAATTCAAATATGAAAATAAATTGAAATCTCCAACTCTCTTCGTGGGTCCTTGAGTTGATTAAGATTTCTGGGATCACAAACAAAATGCAACTAAAATATGATATGCATATGATGACCTATGTATAACATCCAAATTGAAAATTTGGGATGTTACACCCACTTCCTATGCATAGCGATTTTGTGAGCAAACAATTTATGGGAACAAGAATCAACTAGCATAGGAAAGCAAAACAAGCAAAACTGCAAGATTTTTAACACATAGAGAGAAAACTTGATATTATAGCAATATGTAGAAGCATATGTTCCTCTGTGATAATAAATTTCAGTAGCATCATGGATGAATTCAACAATATAACTATCACATAAAGCACTCTTTTCATGATGCAAAAGCATAGAGATTTTCTTACTCTCTACATAAGCAAATTTATTCCCATTCATAGTAGTGGGAGCAAACTCAACAAAATAACTATCATGTGTTTGAAAATTAAAATCATGATGACACATTTCATGGTTATCATTATTCAATATAGCATACATGTCATCACCATAATTATCATAGATAGCAACTTTGTTCTCATAATAGTCAATTGAAACATCTTCCGAAATGGTGGATTCAATATTAAATAAAGTCATGACCTTTCATCAATATAATCATCATAAATAGGAGGCATGCAGTCATTATAACTAATTTGCACATCAAATCTTGGGGGACTAAAAGTATCGTCTTCATCAGACATAGCTTCCCCAAGCTTATGGTTTTGCATATTCATACTAACAACATTGCAATCATGCTCATCATCCAAATATTTTGTGCCAAACATTTTATTGACTTCTTCTTCTAACAATTGAGCACAATTTTCCGATCCATCATTTTCAAGAAAGATATTATAAAGATGATCAATAATATGATGCAACCTCAATTCCATTTTTATGTAGTTTTCTTTTATAAACCAAACTAGTGATAAAACAAGAAACTAAAAGATTCGATTGCAAGATCTAAAGATATACCTTCATGCACTCACCTCCTCGGCAACGGCGCCAGAAAAAAGCTTCATGTCTACTACGCAACTTTATTCTTATAGACACGTGTTGGGCCTCCAAGCGCAGAGTTTTTTTAGGATAGTAGCAATTTTCCCTCAAGTGGATGACCTAAGGTTTATCAATCCATGAGAGGTGTAGGATGAAGATGGTCTCTCTCAAATGACCCTGCAACAAAATACAAGAAATCTCTTCTGTCCCCAACACACCCAATACAATGGCAAATTGTATAGGGCACTAGTTCGACGAAGAGATGGTGGTAAAAGTGTAATATGGATGGTAGAAATATATTTTTATAATCTGAATAAATAAAAACAACAAGGTAGCAAATAGTAAACAGGCATAAAAACGGTATTGCAATGCTTGAGAATGAGGCCTAGGGTCCGTACTTTCGCTAGTGCAATCTGCCAACAGTGCTAATATAATTGGATCATATAATCGCCCCTCAATGTGCAACGGAGAATCACTCCAAAGTTCCTATCTAGCGGAGGACATAAGACGGAATTGTTTGTAGGGTACGAAACCACCTCAAAGCTATTCTTTCCAATCAATCTATCCTAGAGTTCGTAGTAAAATAACACGAAGATATTCTTTCCAATCGATCTAACCAAGAGTTCGTACTAAAATAACACCAAAGCAAATTCAGATTCATAATATTCAATCCAACACAAAGAACTTCAAAGGGTGCCCCAAGATTTCTACCGGAGAAACAAAGACAAGAACGTGCATCAACCCCTATGCATAGATTACCCCAATGTCACCTCAGGAATCCGCGAGTTGAGTGCCAAAACATATATCAAGTGAATCAATACGATATCCCATTGTCACCACGACTATTAAATTGCAAGACATATATCAAGTGCTCTCAAATCCATAAAAGTATTCAATCTGATAACAACAAAATCTCAAAGGGAAAAACTCAATTCATCACAAGATAGAGAGGGGAAAACACCATATGATCCGACTATATTAACAAAGCCCGCGATACATCAAGATTGTGACATCTCAAGAACACGAGAGATAGAGAGAGATTAAACACATAGCTACTGGTACAAACCCTCAGCCCCGAGGGTGGACTACTCCCTCCTCATCGTGGTGGCCGCCGGGATGATGAATATGGCCACTGGAGATGATTCCCCCCTCCAGCAGGGTGCCGGAAATGGTCTAGATTGGTTTTTGGTGGCTACAGAGCCTTGCGGCGACGAAACTTCTGATCTAGGTTAATCTCGAGGGTTTTCGAAATATTTGTGAATTTATAGGGTAATTAAAGAGGGGGTGCGGGAGGCCACCGAGGTGGTCACAATGCACCTGGGCGCGCCCGGGCCCCCAGGCGCGCCCTGGTGGGTTGTCACCCCCTCGGGGCACCCCAGGTGCTTCTATGGCCCATCCAGGGTGTTCTGGTCCATAAAAAATCTCCAAAAAGTTTCGCGGTGTTCGAATTTCGTTTGATATTGATTTCCTACGGTGTAAAAAAAGCAAAAAAATAGCAACTGGCACTAGGCACTAGGTTAATAGGTTAGTCCCAAAAATGATATAAAGTTGCTATAAAATGATGTAAAACATCCAAGAATGATAATAAAACAGCGTGAATACTTCATAAATTATAGATACGTTGGAGACGTATCAGCGGTCTATTCCTACATGAAAAGATCTTGTCAACATCATGTCATCGTTCTTATTGCATTACTATGTTTCTTCATGAACTTAATACACTAAATGCATGTTGGCTAGTGGTCGATATGTGGAGTAATAGTAGTAGATGCAGGCAGGATTCGGTCTACTAATCTTGGGCGTGATGCCTATGTACATGATCATTGCCTTGGACATTGTCATAATTATTTTCTTTTCTATCAATTGCCCAACAGTAATTTGTTTACCCACCGTATGTTATTTTCTTGAGAGAAGCATCTAGTGAAATCTATTGCCCCGGGGTCTATTTCCTATCATATTTTTTCAGATCTATTAATCCAAAAATCCAAAAATACCTTGCTGCACTTTTTATTTACCTATTTTATTTTGTGTTTTTGTTACATCTATTTATCCAATCTCATACAATTTAATCTATTTCAATACCGAGGAGGGATTTTCAACCCCCTTACGCATTGGGTTGCAAGTTTTTGTTATTTGTGTGAAGGTACTGCTTACATAGTTTGGTGGTTCCTCCTACTGGATTGATACCTTGGTTTCATAACTGAGAGAAAAACTTACCGTTGTTGTGCTGCATCATCCTCTCCTCTTCGGGGAAATGCCAACGCATATACAAGCAATCACTTCTCCGCCGACTATCAGCTCTATAAATACTCTAAAATCCCAAAAACCCTAGGGGGTCAACGAAACACAATTCCAAATGTGGCAAGTTCCAGAACCACGTGATCCAATCTAGAGGCCTTTTCCGACACTCTGTCGGAGGGGTCAACAATCATGGAGGGGTTCTTCATCATCACCCTTGCCCCTCCGATAATGCGTGAGTAGTTTACCGTAGACCTACGGGTCCATATGCAGTAGCTAGATGGATTCTTCTCTCTTTTTGATCTGCAATACAATGTTCTTCTTGGTGTTCTTGGAGATCTATTTGATGTAATGACTTTTTACTGTGTGTTTGTTGGGATCCGATGAATTGTGAGTTTATGATCAGTTCTACCCATGAATATTATTTGAGTCTTTGTCGAACTCTCTTATGCATGATTTTTATAGCCTCATATTTCTTATTCAAAACTTTGGTTTGGTTTCGCTAACTAGAGTGATTTTTCTTGCCATGGGAAGGTGCTTTGTGATGGGTTCGATCTTGCGGTGCTCAATCTCAGTGACAGAAGGAGACATGACACTCATGTATCATTGCCATTAAGGATAAAAAGATGGGGTCTATTCCTACATGAATAGATCATGTCTACATCATGTCATCATTCTTATTGCATTACTCCGGTTTTTCATGAACTTAATACACTAGATGCATACGGGATAGCGGTCGATGTGGAGTAATAGTAGTAGATGCAGGAAGGAGTCAGTCTACTAATATTGGACATGATGCCTATATACATGATCATTTCCTTGGATATCGTCATAATTATTTACTCTTCTGTGAATTTCCCAACAATAATTTGTTTACCCACTGTATGCTATTTTCTCGAGAGAAGCCTCTAGTGAAATCTATGGCCCATGTGTCTATTTCCTATCATATTATTTTCAGATCTATTAATCCAAAAATACCTTGCTGCATTTTCTCTTTACATATTTTATTTTGTATTTTTGCTAGATCTATTTATCCAATCTCATACAATTTAATCTATATCAATACCGAGCAGGGATTGACAACCCCTCTTACGCGTTGGGTTGCAAGTTTTTGTGGTTTGTGTGCAAATGTTGTTAACATAGTGTTGCTTGGTTCTCCTACTGGATTGATAACCTTGGTTTCATAACTGAGGGAAATACTTAGCATTGATGTGCTGCATCATCCTCTCCTCTTTGGGGAATTACCAACACAGATACAAGCAATCAGGGCACGTGGGCATCCGTTTGGACGCAAATCCGGCGCAAGTTTGAGTCGAAAATGGGACATACCAAACGTGAAATGGACAGAAAAAGAGGATGGGGTCGCGTGTTGGGTCGTGCGGTCTTTCCGTTTGGGTCAGACACAGGTAGGATGGGGGCGCGCGTTGGAGTTTCCCTTAGAGCCGCCGCCGTGACATAGCGCTAATTTGGTTCGATCCCTAGGCATCGTGCCTCGAAAAAAAGTGCAGCCTTGGAGCAGCCTGGCAATCTGCCCATTTTTGCCTGGCCAGGCACACCTGAGTAGATATTGTTTGGCGGAGGACCTGGCCTGAAGAATGTGTTACGGAGGTGATGAGGTACTAGTCTTTGTCAAGTGTACTAGAAATGACTTGATTTGGCCCAGGCAGTTGTGGTCAGTCATCCCAGGTGTCCAGTTTTCGGTTGCCTAGGCCAGGCTAAGCAAGGCCAACAATGTTTTCACCAGGCTAAGTATCCCCTCGATGACCCAGGCCAAGCTAGCCCCTTTTTCTTTAGGACATAAACCAAACGATATCCAGGCATCTTCGAGGGAGGCTTCAGGCTAGGCAGGTTCAGGCCAGGACACAAACAAAAGTAGGGATGGCAATGAGTAGGGTATGGATGGGTACAACCCCCTTCTGCCCAAACCCATACCCATAGAATTTTTTTATACGCACCCATTTCAATACCCATGGGTATAAATTGATACCCATGCCTATACCCATCGGACATCCTATACCCAATGGGTACCTAGTGGGTACAATATATAGCATTTACATTTTGATTTTTTTCTAGAGAAATGTGTCTAATTTTAAGTGGTGATGGGCGAGTAGTGTAGCACTGAAAAGTGCTCCTCTGGTGGATGGCCTAGAAAGCGGTAAGGGGGTACAAGGAGCAGTTGGTGGAAGCCAGACACATTCAGAGGTGGTGGTGGGAACTCAGGATCACTAGATCGAGAGTTTGACAAGCGTCCAGTGACGATGATCGATATTTCGTCATTTCAAAGAGTCACATAGGATGTACTAGGAGTGGCGAGTTGGTGGTTGTAGTCAGTTATGGCTGGTTTAGGGAATAAGGAATTTAGTGTTAGCCCATAGGGGTTGGATGTCGACCACACATGTCATATGCATTATTTCCATTTGTTAATTTTTTTTGTAGGTATCACTACAAAAAAATACACTTCCGTGATGATACGTGTTTGTCACAGTAGGTCACATTTTCTGTCATGCATGTACATCCATGACAATTTTATGACAAAATCAAGATAGTCATACCTGTGTTGTCGTAGAAGTGTTCCATGACATTACCAAAATTATCATCACGGAAGTGTCCACTTCCATGATGATAAATCGCGCGTCACAGAAGTGCTTTCATCAAGGGTGACCGACACGTGGCATCCACCGTAACGGAACGCCGTTAAGCTATCGGGTCCGGTTTTGGATCCGATAACCCGTTAACAGCCACGACCAATGGGGATTTTCCATGTGTAAAATCATCATTGGCTGGGGGAAACACGTGTCGGCTCACCGTTGGGACAGATGTCATCCACTCATTGGACCCAAAGCGCCTATGATACGTCGACACGTGGCACGACCCAATAGAGGCCCATTCCTGTGAAATGGTCGGCCCATTTGACTTGGTCAAAAGGTGGTGGGCCGGCCCACGACAAGCTTGTTAACGGCCTGTTCGCATATAGCCCATTTATAACCCGCTAACCCAGGGCCCGTTTACGGCCTATCTGACTTAGGCCCAGTAGCGTCATCTGGGCCGTCCAATATAATTCCAGCCCGTTTTAACTTCCGACCCATGTATGGTCCATGATGTCTTTTGGCCCATATGAGGCCCTTAGTAACCCTCGGGCCATTAACGGCCCGTGGTAAAACTGGCCCATAATGCATAGTGTATCACTTTATACCCATTAATGGCCCATTATTCCGTTAGGCCGTTTCCAGCCCATGTTATCTTTCGGCATTCTCAGGGCCCATTTATTCTTGGGCTCATTTCCAGCATTCGGTTACTTACGGCCCGTTACTGTCGTTTTCTGCTTGTGGGCCAAATTCAGCCTGTGCTTACAGTCGGCCCGTTTGTGGCTCGTTAATACGTTGGGCCGTTTACATAGCGTCATCAAATATGGCCGATTAACGACGACCCATTATGGTTGGCCCATGAATGGACGATTCCAACTCTAGCCCGTTTACGGCCATAAAGCGGTATGTTATTGGCCATGTTTGGGCAATCGATCATACGGCCTGTATAAGGCCCATTGATGATACGGCCCATAGAAGGCCCATTGATGATACAACCACATTGTTTCTATGCCCCGTAGAAGGCCCATTGTTTCTACGGCCCGTAGAAGGCCTAGTGTCACTACAGTAAATTCGTAGCCCATGGTTATTGTGGCCTAGTTTTAAAATATAGGTTATTGTGGCCACTAGCAAACCACAGAAAAAGAACAGCACTGACTACAAGCAAACAAATAAACAAGACAACAAAGAAATAAATAAGCGAGCAACGTACGCTAGGCTATCACGACTATTACACATATTACATCCACTGGGCATCAAAGTTCGCCACCAGTGCAAATATAGGGAACAAAGCAGCATATCATATACACTGGTTGTCAGAGTTGGCGACCAGTGCAAATAAACGCCGCAGCAAAACAAGTCCAGAACTGAAACCACTTCAGAAGATCTCAAGAAACAATATCCTGGGTACCCATAATGCTGGCAAGATGCTTAGCAAGCTTATTAACTTTCTCTTGTTTGGCGCTTAAATCCTCCAGTGCTTGCTGTTGCACCAGAAAGTATGCATCTGAATTCTGCAGGGACTTCCTCAGTCCTTCAGCTTCCTGTCGCAACACATCTGATCGATGTCTTTCCACTTGAAGCTGAGACTCAACAAGATGATTTGATTCAGGCAGCAAGTTCCAAGAGCTTGTGCCGGCAGTAGTGGCCAGTAACTCGAACACTACATCAAGACATGACTTCTGGGTTCTCTCACTATCGTCAAGGTAGTTTTTATCAGCTTTCTTGGAGACCAATAGGGATGTCTCACTATCTTGAACCTTATCTGCATTACTTCCTTCACCATTGCATAACGGGGTATTGTTCTCCAATATTTTGTCCGCATTCTAAAAGAGAAACAAGCAGACACGTCACAGGTTTACCATGTTGTATATGAAACTCATTTTGGTAAATCAGTTCAGTAATAAAGTGCACAGGATAACAGCATGAAACAAACATATACCTATGTACCATGGTCACTTTATGGTCTATATCATTCTAGTTTTTGTTTCCAAATCAAGATAGAGACACAGTTCAAATAATATTTGTTCAAGACAAAGCAGAATAGACAGAATATAAGTGTGGGAAACTATAGAGACACTTGTAATGTGCATGACATGAGAACATAATTGTTTATTCAATTGAAACTGAAATCAATATAGAGCAAGTTACAACAGCAAACCAGTTAAAGAAACAAGTTTAAAACATACCTATTGCACCATTGGAGTTTCAATTCCATCCTTCAAATTTGAAAATAGTTGGTCACAGTAAATACAGTGATGCAAGAGCAAAGGAGTATGAACCATAGCTACAGAACCTGACCTGAGAACAATTCTTCTTCTCCTTTAAGCGTTGAGTTGGGATTCGGAGTGGTGGTCCTCATGCTTTGGGCACCGCAGTTCCCTTACTAACTGCTCGTGTTTGGGTGCTCTGTGGTGGAGATGGTGTCGTGTCAACTAGAACTGGGTTACTATCTGCTAGGGTTGGGGTTAGAAGGGGTGTAGCTGGTTCTCTGTCCAACTGGGTAGGGGTACAATCTGCGAGAGTCTGGGTTATGTGTGGTGGGGCTGGTTCTTGGACAAGTACAACCATGGTTCTATCTGCATCAACTGGTAGCACTATCTTTTCTGAAGACCGTGTTGTTACTCCGTTAGATACTGCCATCACCCTCTCAAATTCAAATGGCTGATAAACAAGAAAAGTAATTGAATGTACAGACATTGTATGATAGACATGTGCAATGGATAGTGGGGAATAAAAGAGGGCATGAAATAATTCACATTTATGTTTTCTAACCAAACGGGATAGCATGACACAATTTCACATATATGATGGCTAACTAAACAGGATAGCATGATACAATTTCACATTATGATGGCTAACTAAAAAAGATGGAAAAAGACATAGTTCAAAATATGATGATTATGTAAACAGGATGACATGATATAACTATATAATGTGTTTATTAAATAGGTTGGCATGCCATAATTCACATACATGCCGCCTATGGAAACATGATAGCATGATATAATTCCCAGATAGAATGACATAATTCAAAATATGATGACTGTAAACACTAAACAGGATGAGATGATATAACTATATGATGTCTTTATTAAATGGGTTGCCATGCCATAATTCAGATAGATGTTGTGTATGTAAACATGATGGCATGATATAATTCAAATATATGATTTATATAGTAAGCAAGTAAGCAGATGGCAATCCATATATGATGTAAAAACTAAGCAATGCAAGACAACATGCATGACATGGGTAATATAACCTTGCCAAGTTTGAGCATAGACCTCAGGGGGAAATAGGATTGGTCACCAGTCTCTGAATCCTCCTCTGAGGAGCTCTCTGTATCCAGCAAGATGTCTGCTTCAGCAGGTAGCATCGTCTGCTCTAAATACCTTGTTTTCACTCCAGATACTTCCATCACTGCTTCAAATGGCTGATGCACAGGAAGAGTAGTTGAATATACATACGTTGTCGATAAATGGAACACATAATACAAAAAAATGATAGCATGATATAATTCACATACATGATGATTGGCTCAACAGCATGGCATTGCATAATTCACATATATAATGCCTTTGTAACAATATATCATTGCATAATTCACATACATAATGTCTTGCAACAAGATGGCAATGCATAATTCACATATATGGTAATTAGACACTAAACATGTGGCATTCACACAAAGCATGTCTAAACTAATCAAATGACATCACAATGCAAGACACCATATGCATGATATCAGAAACATAACCCTGCCAAGTTAATTAGAGCATACACCTCGGGGGGGGGGGGGAATAGGACTGGTCATCTATCTCTGAATCCTCCTCTAAGGAGCTATCCGTAACCAGTGAGATATGCGCTTCGTCAGATAGCATAGTCTGCTATGAAGACCTTGTTTTCACTCCATAATTTTCCATCACCGTGTCAAATGGCTAATGCACACGAAGAGTAGTTGAATGTACTAACATTGTTGACAAATGTAATATGTAACGAAAAAAGGATGGCCTGATATAATTCACATATAAGATGACTAGCTAAGCAGGATGGCATTGCAAAATTCACATATGATGCCTGGCTAAACAAGATGGCATTGCATAATTCACATAAACGATGAATAAACTAAACAGATGGCATTCACACAAAGCATTTCTAAACTAAGCAGTTGACATATTTGATGTATAAAGTAAGCAATGCAAGGCACCATATGCATGATATAACCAACATCGGCATGCCAAGTTAGAGCGAAGACCTCATGGGGTAAATAGGAGTGGTCTTCTGCTTCTGAATCCCCCTCAGAACAGTTATCTTCCTCTTGATTACGATCCGAAATGGGTGGAGGGGGGCTGCCTTTGCGCCCACCATGGAGCGACGTCTGCATGAAATTTTATTGCCACGCAAGGCTCGTCTCTTTTGCTCTACATGTTCAGTTCCATTGTGTACAATAACTGACATGCATAGGAATAAAACATAGTGAGATTATGTAAGGAGTGCATGCACAAATCCAGAGTGATGGTAGCAAACTGTGGATAGACCCAAAACCAATGATAGCAGGCAGATAATAGCTTTAGTTAAAAATACAGATAATGGCTCCTTTAATGTTTGTTTGCACCCAACATGAAACTCATAGTAGACACCCGAGATTAACCAGATAGTAGACAGATAGTACTGATTGCTGCCCCAATATGTACCCCACAACCATTTAAAAACTCAAGTTTCAGCATAAGTTTGGACCTAACTCGGAGTCTAATAGGTGAAAACGACGATAAAGTAGCATGTCATCATATTAAGCGATGCATAACGTAAGCAGACACGGAAGAGTGTGACCTCTCTTGCGGACCCGTGTAGTCCTCAAGGTCATCTGCTCAGTTGATGATGGTAATGCAGTTGTCGTGGCTGCTGGCGGTGGGGAATAAGATCTGAGGCGGCGAAAGACAGTCTGGAGAGCGGATCCCTGCTATGGTGAACCCTTCCGTCGTTGGAGCAGCTGAGCTGGGGTGGAACACAGCACCGCAGGAGCAGGACAAACCACACAAGGTTTTCTTTGACACATATATGTAATAGAAGTAATTGTGTAAGGGCTTGCTTGAATTTGAGGATTCTAACAATGCAGGGATAGGAAATAGACAGGAATAGGATAGGAATGCACGTGCAAAACAAAGAATTTAAAAACAGAGGATTTCTGCCAATCTGGATGTTTGGTTCACAAGAATTGGAAGATCACAGGATGCAAAGAAGCATGGTGAGATTAAGTCAAACCACAAGAAAATGTACGGTTATAATGCTATTATGCTACTATCTCTTAGTCTTGTGCTTCATGAATAGGAATTTGAAAAGGAGGACAAGTGGAAATTAAAATTCCTATGGTTTTTCTTTCAACGAGACACTAAAGGAACAAATCCTACAGTTTTCCTTTGCTCCATTCCTTTGCACCAAATTCATGAAAAGTAGTACCATACAGAACTTTCCAATTCCTATGTTTTTCATTCACATTTCCTTTCAAGCACTGGCGATTCCAGTATGCAGGCTTGAGCAAGGAAAAGCCTACACTAAAAAAATGTTTTTGTGCTACTTCTATTACTTTGGACCCAGGACACTGCCCTACTAGCTCAACTCCCAGGGCCATCGACAAATGCATAGCTCAAACGCGCAGAGATAAATAATGATGGCGTTCAAGAGAGTCCATCACGGATAGCTAAGTTGCCTGGTACCTCACTGCTTATCATATAGTAGGATAAAATGATCGTATTTCCCGTTATTCCGTGTGCTCAGTGGATAATATATATAACATGTAGAGTAAAAAAGATATGCAACAAGTGTACAACCTATTTGGCGAAGCCATGTCGATCTCAGCGTGATTGGGTTGGCCGGTGAGGATGCTTCGACTGACTTGACTGTCAGAGGAGGGGAAGAAGATCTTAGGCGTCTGGAGATGGAGCCCGAGGTACTGCTCCGCTGTGATGGAGGGTTTCGTCGTTGGAGCAGCTCCGGTGAGTTGTACTACGCCGAGGCTGAAGCAGGACAAGAGAGACAATGTTAACCTGACTGGAATTCTAATAGCATCTCCAATAGATGACGTAAAATACATAACCACAAAGTGCTAAATGTATACATCAGCCGCTCATCTCTGAACTTAACTGTTGAAACTGAATTTAACTGTCGAAACTGAACTTAATTGTCGAAACTGAATTTTGTTGTCGAAACTGAATTTTACTGTCGAAATTGAACGCACTAGAGGTGAGGCTACACGTCAGTCGACTGACTTTTTCATCTCTGGTCAGTCGATTTTGCAGCCGTTGGATACGAAATCAAGGGCCTGCAGTTCATCTTCAACCTCCACCCCCTTGAGCCGCCAGCCACCACCGGCCAAACAGCCGCCCCCGCCGCCCGTGGCCGGCGGTGCGCCGCCTCGCCCGCCCCGAAAACACTCCCCACCGCCGGTGTGCCGCCGCCCCGGCCATCCCTGTAGGCCCCCCCGTGCCGAGATTTTTCTCCAGCGATCCCCACGCCACCACCCCACCACCACCGGCGACCACCGCCCCCACCCTGAATCCTAAGATAGATAGTGCGGTACCTCTCTGGCGAGCCCCCCT